>NC_092814.1:317178990-317478990 GCF_023375885.2 Dermacentor andersoni | reverse complement strand
CTCGAGGCCGCGATGCCTCCCCCGCTCTCCCTTCTCTTATCCTCACCATTCGCTTTGTTCTCTTCTTCCGTGGCCGGCACACCAGTGGTGGCCTCTCCGTCGCCGTCACTGACATGTCCGCCACTGCTTTTCCGCATGGTGGTTTCGTCCTCCTTTGCTGGTCTCACTTCGAAGCCAGCCACATTTGTGGTGCTTGTCTCGAAGTGTTCACCGTTGCTTTGCGGAATGGCGGGCTTCATCGTCATTATTACGTTGGCTAGCTTATCTTCTACCACCTTCCTCTGCTTCTGCTCGCTCTGCAGCTCCTTTTCCAGCTTCCCGACCAGCATAGCTAGTTTATCCTTCTTCTCTCTGCGGTCTAGTCGCAACCCTAACATACACATATTACAGATAAAATCTACCCCGTTTGCATTGCCTACTAACTGAAACCGCTTTTCTTCCAACGCATAGGAACGCTCGCACTCAGGACAACGCAGGTCTGGGTTCCTCCTAGTACCGACAATTCTTTTGTACTTCCAATGGGAACGTCTGTTCCCTTAGGCATGCACTTAAAGAAAACAGAGGACTGTCCGGTGGTGGTGGTGGTGGTGGTGGTGGTGGTGGTGGTGGTGATGATGATGATGATGATGATGATGATGATGATGATGGTGATGATGATGATGATGATGACTTATTGCCATCCCCTTAACTCTAAGTACAGTAGCAACCTTTGAGTCACATCTTGCCAGGCAACAATAATGGTCATCTGTCTTGCCCGCATTTCCTTTCTTGAAAACGCTGCGCTGGCTACTTCCCTGTCGAAAATGCTCTGTCGTGCTTATAACGCGCATGCCGTTCGTGACTTGGAAGTACCGGGCTCGCAGCTTTAAAGATAGGAAATGCGGACAAAACAGATGACCATTATTGTTGTCTGGTAAGATACGACCCAAAGGGGGCAATTGTTTTTAGAGTGTTTCACACGGAGTACTGACAAATAGACTCCTAGCCTTATTAGGTTACCACATATGCAATACATGTTTCTCATTCTAGCATTTTTTTACAGATCTAAAATCTTTTCTTCCTCAAGACTTCTCTATCTTGTACCGCTACCTATGCCTGTAAAAATTAAATTATGCGGTTTTACGTGCAAAAACCACCTTTTGATTATGAGGCACGCCGCAGTGCGAGGACTCCGGAAATTTTGACCACCTGGGGTTCTTTCACGTGCACCTAAATCTAAGTACCCGGGTGTTTTTGCATTTCGCCCCCATGGAAATTCGGCTGCCGTGGCCGGGATTCCATGCCGCGATCTCGTGCTCGGCAGCCCAACACCATACCCACTGAGCAACCACCGCGTGTCCTAGGTCTGTAAACTATCCGGTCGTATCAATCTCGTACCTGCTTTTTTCCCACCATTTCTCCAAATGTCTCTTGTTTATCTCGACTGCTGACTGGTTGATGTTTCCATCCACTTTAAATCCAAGCATTTAGAGAAGGTGCACATTACCGAGGGGTCTCATTGGGTGAATCCGTTCGTATTTGATAAGGATGTGCTGAGTGGTCACTGGATTTCTGCTGCAGCATACGCATGCCTCATCTATTTGGGAATATTTGCTCCGGTATGCTTTTGCCCTCGCGCAACCAGCTCGAGCCTCAAGTAGCGAGGCACTTAATTTCCTGTTACCGTACAGATTTTCCCTTTTCATTTCTTCCTTCATATCCTTTCAAATCTCAATTGTCTTTTTTGTTTCCTTTCCTCGCACGTAATTCACTGTTTGTTTTTCTCACTTTCTTTCTGATGACTCCTGGTTACGTATATACAATTTCAATTACCCCGTACTTGGTTGTCAACTTTCTTGACCTCTTCCTCCATTCTGTATCCAGGCTATTCAGGCACAGATACTATTGCACTTTAGCCGCCCATTAATTTTTATCCAAGCTTCCTGTGTCTTCAAAACTAATTTTGCTCTGCTCTTCTCCGAATTCAAACGAGGTCCAACCCATGTCACACTGCACTGCCTCATTTGTGGTTTCGCCGTGAGCTCCCAAAGCCAATCAGCCTGGCGTTCTTTGGTTAACTTCTAGCACCGGCACTTGCGCATGGAGTGTCACCATCTGGCGGAGGGCGTGGTAGTTAAGTGAATGGCACTAGGTGGCGGCACGTTAAAGGGCAATAGCGACACAGACTGACATCCCACCCAATCTTAGGCTCGTTACACTCGTTTTTTTTTTCTTATATGCTGAGTTATTTACTGTAGCTGTATATTCTTGGCATGAGGAGGTATCATCAAGTACAATTGGCTTGTTCATACGTCATCTGCAAGTGAACTAACCGACGGTTTCTTTCTACAAGTGGTTACAAGATACCCAGATAACAGGTACGCCCAATCTGTATGGTTTCCACTAAGAAGGCATTGTCTTCAAAACGCCATCGTCGATCATCCATGTGTCGCGTCCACAGACGGCACTGTTGTAGCGTCACGGATTTGCATGGATAGGATGGAAAGGGCTAGAAGAAATTATTATCGGATTTAATCTATCATACAAGCCGTCGGGCCGACTGTATATCAGCAGCTTTAAGGTTTCTTTATTGCGGATGACAATGTGCTGCTTTCTAACAGGCAAATAGATATGCAATGTCTAGCAGATACTAATCTGTGTACAAGATGGTGAGATTTTGAATTGAAATATAGCGTTAAAGAAAGAGGTCTTATGGCATTCGCTGAAAACAGTGAACAGACAGTCTCCATACGGGGCCAGGAAATACCTCGGTTAAAAGAATACAAATACATAGGTTTATGGGTAAACGAGGGCAACACATATATAGAAATACATGAAAGACTAATAGCAAAGCGGAAGAAAAATGCGGCCATAATAAAACACATAGCTCATTGGGGATACAATAGGTACGAGGTGCTCCTTGGTATGTGGATAGGTGCAATGGTTCCAGGACGTACATTGGGAAATGCACCTGTTTTCTTGAAGTCGTAGGTATATTCAGGACGCGATGGCAACCAAAGGTCCGTGGGATGCCTCGCATTTGGCACTCAAGGGAGAACTACAAATCAAAACTACAAATCGACAGGCTTTGAAGTCACGGGAGCTTAGCATCAAATTGATGTCGAAGAACGATTGAGGAATATACAAAAAAGTAAATATGGTGCAAGAGTATTCAAGTACTTGTACAGAGAAAAAATTTACTCCCAGTTAAGGAAAATAACTAGAAAGCTTAACAGCAAATAGGCGACCGGTATAGTAAGCAACATGACAACAAAGAACGTTAAATACAATATCACAGACACTGAAATGGTCTCCTTGGTAGCGGAAATAGGAAAGCAACCTACTATCGGCAATTGCCGAAAAGTTAGTAGCGAAATCAGGAAAGAAACATTTTATGATAGCTCAAAGGGAAGCGCTTTACTTTTTGAAGCTAAAGAAATCTTAGAACGCGTAGATGTAAAGTGAGGTATACCAAGGAAGAAGAAGCATGGGCTTCCTGCGGTAAATCTAGGGAAACGATAGAACATCTTTTATAAGAATGTGAAGATATCTACCCAGGTGCCAGTTCAGGCTCCGCTAGCCTCCTTGAAGCCCTTGGGTTCAGAGATAGCAGGGGGAAAGTAAACATGTCATGTCGGCAATCGAGATTGGTAAAAGGTGATTTGAGGTTTGTAGGCAAAAAAGTAGGGAAACCACAAACAACGGAAGTGTACAAAAACAAAGGTCCAGATAATGCTAACAAATGCTTGAAGCTGGGAATTTTTCTCGGTTAAATAAGATAGCTAACCCATTAGGCGCAAACCACCGCCCTGTTTCAAGGAGGAAGCTCCTGTCATGTATCCTATCATTCGCCCGTCGGTCTGTCCATCCTTCCGCCTAGGATGGCCCAATCGGAACTAAATTTAGCCGCGCGTGCAGAGAGGCATAACTCGGCATTACGTCTGTCGTTTTGAGCGAACATGGTCGCGTTTCGGAGAGCTTACTCAGCTATAGTTTGTTTAATCCATCAAACTCAAAGCAGCGCTCACCAGGAGTTATAATCAGCAATTTTTGAACATAATTTAAGCCTTCTGCACGGTTCTGGCACCGCACGTACGACACCTAGTGCGCAGAAGTGACCTGAACAATCTCGGGCAGCAAGACAGACGGATGCCAACTCGTGCCCACAACCTCTGACCACGGCGAGTCAACTACCAATCAGGATCGAGCACGATTGGAATTTAACGCTTTAGGACCCCTGCTAGCGGTGTAATAACATGTAAGCTTTCTAATACGTTAAAATATGCTATGCACTTTACTTTGGTATCACTATAAATGTACATATACCATGTGTTCCAGCTAACGTTAGCCAATTTATTCAAAGAAATTAACTATCAAAAATCATCGTGCGAGATACTTGTATATTACCTACGGTGTTCGGTCGTCAGAACTATAGTGACTGAGCATCTTAGGTCTTATAATAGTACCTTGCATCGGCATTTTTATCTTTTTTCTTTGAACAGCTTGCCTAACGTTAGCCTGGACACCCTATATATAGGAAAGAAGCCATTACTCAGTCATACATGTCTCACGCCACGCATGACGAAATCGAAGTTAAATCTAGCCTCGCGTCCGATTTTCAGAGAAGTGTAGCTCGGCAGTACGTTTGTTCATCCGAGCAGCAGTGGTCGCGTTTCAGAGAGCTCACTGTGCTATAGTAAGTATTATTTATCAAATTCGTACTCGAGCTCACCGGCAGCTTTAAGGCTTAAAAGTGAGCAATTTGTTCCACAAATGTCAAGCTTGCTCGCCTATGGGCCCTGCGTTCCACACCTACGGGCTAGAAATGGCGTGAGGAGACTTGGGAAGGAAGACAAAGGGATATTCAACCCTTTTGACCCCAACCTAAGGAGTCCTTCTCCGTAGGGAGCGCAAGCGCAGGAGCCTAAACCATCTACGCGTGCGGCGTCTCGAGCGTCACAGGGTAACGCCCCTTGATCTTAAATAGAAAAATATTCACATCAGGGCAGTTTGTTTATGCTCGTGCCCATACACCCTCTGGAAAACAAACAAGTACCACTACGAATAGGGAGCGAGTACATTAGAAGATTAGACTGTACGACGCCCATTAGCTGTAACATAGTTTGGCAGGTAATTTTGATAATGGGTGAATAAATGTAACTTCCCCATTTGGTTACATACCGATTTCTGTACCTTGGTGCCCATTCACCGTCTGAAGCACGCGCAAGACGTTTTGCGTAGCCCATGCGCCTACGTCGCTGACATCGCCACCCGATTTGGTTCTTTAGTCCAAAGGTGTTATCAAAGCGGGCCGTCTCTAGCAACACAAAAGAAGCTGGTGATGATCTATAAATAGCGAGTTCTGAGTATAGCAGCAAACGCGAGGGCTTTGCGTGAGCGCTCCGTTCCCTGTCCGAAACGTGCACTGTATGCAAGCGGCACCGGATCTCTTGCGTGCTGCCTGCAGGATTTCGCCTCAAAGGTTAACACATTCAAGATCACTCTGCATGGTAACATAGTGTCGCCGTTCAAAGGAAGAAGGATCCATAATCACTCAATGGCGCTCCGACTGAGATGCGTACATAGTTCCTCACCATATTACCTATGGAAACATCTGGCGGTGCCGCATATTTTTTCAGGAGTGCATACTCTTGAAAAAATTTACACCCTTTGGGGCTTATCTTGTCCCACAACGATAATTGTCATCTGCCTTGCGCGTATATCCTTTCTTTAACGCTGCGATGCGAGCCCGGTACTTCCAAGTCACGAACGGCTTGCGCGTTATCAGCGTGACACATCATTCTGGACAGGAAAGTAGCCGGCCCCGAGTTTTCAAGAAAGTAAACACAAGCAAAGCAGATGACGGTAACTGTTGTGGGACAAGTATATACCCAAAAAACAGCATTCGTTTTAAGAGTGTATAATGTAGTAAACGATAAGAGAGAAAACTCACGGACGCCCCTGCGACAGACTTCAAAACCCCTGGGGAAAAAGACAACTAGCACCAACAGCACCCCTTTGCCTCTGTCTCCTCTCCTTGAAGTGAAGCTGCAGCAGCGCATCTATGGTGTCCACAAGGAAACTACTGACGCGAGAGCCACGAGCACGGCTGGGCTCGACTGGCGTGCGCTCCCTAGCGCAAGAGCTGCGTCTTCAGCGTCCCTCGTCCCATGCAGGGTTTTGCTGTCGTTGCCTCTGTGCGCGTGCTGCGTCGCGAGTGGACAGTCAAGATGGCTCTTGCTCGACCTTCTTGAAACATAGTCCGTTACGTTTGCAGCCATCCGATTTCTTAGCGCCGCCGAGCTTACCCGAAAGTCCATTTCCAACGCAGTGGCGCTGCTTTCAGGAGCGCCAACGCTGACGGCGTCTGCGTGCAAACTTACTCGGGTCCGGACCTGAATAGTTGCAAGAATGGTTTTTGCCAGTACAAGCACCTAGCTGACTTAAATCTGCTATACTTCTCTTACATGGCGCGCTGTACCTCTAAGATAGCGAACAAGTGGCAAACGCACCATCGGCACAAACCTGTTTAAAGCCCCTGAAAAAACAATAGGATTCTTCTTTAGGGGCTGTATGTCGTGCATCTAAACGCAGTGCAAGCACTTCTGTAAATTGATCCCACTACGCCGCTCCGAACCACTCCGTTCTGCTGTGTCTTAGCGGGATAATTGCACAAGCCCATTTAATGTTTGGAGTCTGGCCTGAAATAGATGGTAGCTGGCCCAATCCATCGTCCAGCTTATCCACGTTGAGGACGTTGTTGAAGGGAGAGACTTGTCCTCATTGAGAACGAGGAATATGGGTTTATTTACAGTATTTACATGAGAACGTTACAGTTCATCAGTCTAACATGAGTGAAAGAGGAATTCACCCTGAGGAGCTACCAACGGCTCCTTAAATACAATCTGTCCTCCCTAGATCAATAGGTGAGGGAAAAACGGCTGTTCAACCTGCTACCAATTCGGAGCGTTCAAAGTCATCGTAGCCGACCCGCCTTTGAGGGGGAGGGTTTACACACACTTCAGCACAGGTTTCACTGACCACGCCGAGGTGAGTGGGTTCTAGCAGACACGGGTTTTGCCCCGAGCCTCTTCATCCCAGTGTTGACTCCGCAGACAATGGCCGCCGCGTCTGTCCATGACTTCTAATCTGCGTGAGACGGCAGCGCAAAATATCTTCCAGGGGCTCCCCTGCTTCAAACAGCTCGTGGCGGCCACGGCGAATCCACAAACAATACTGGGTCCGCCGACCGCGTTTAATCATAGCGGCGCTGAGGGAGTGTTGATGCGGCACACCGTCGTCCGTACAAAAGGAGTCGCCGCGGCAGGTGGGGAAGGGTTCCAGGGTCGCTTCTCAGAAACTCGCCAACCTTACAGCTGCGGCTGGCTGGGAAAATTTTGTAGGTAGGTACCCCTGCCGGCCGTTCGTAACACCCATATTTCCAGCATTTCCGGCCAAGGGCCTTGCTCGACGGACGTCGCACCGCAAATGACTGGTTTACAATCTACAAAACGCACTAGAGAGGAGGTGCCTGCAAACACCTGAACGTCACGCGCACTCTGCTCCCTATGGGGCTCTTGCATTGCCCAGGGGGCGCTGTGAAAATGGTGCTAAAAAGCACCCTCTGTCCTGAACTTGGTAGTACCAAGCTCGGTCGTCTGCTTCGGAAGGCACGTTTACAATATGGACCCGCCACTTTCGGTTTTGTTGTACCATGACTTGCAGCCATTATCTGGCGCCGAAGATTTTTTTCAGGGGTAGCACGCTGCATAAAGGCAATAAATTATGCAACGCCGAATACGTGTACGCCGTTCAAGAAATAAGCGGCGAAGTTTTAGCACGGTGTCAATCGCAAGTGAAGCGAGTCCCATACGAAGTTGAACTTCAGGTAAGGTTTGCACGCTGCAAGATTCAGGCGCACAAACGCGAGGAAATGCTTGCTATAAATGAATTCACAGCAGCGATAAGCAGACATCATGTGTGCGGAATTGCTCGAGCGCACGGCGGTATGCGCCGCGACAGCAGCGGTCTTTCGACATGCCGCGAAACGGCGGGCCTCCTGCAATCTTTGTTGACTGGATGCCGCTAGACAAGTAGTTATGCCTGCACTGTAGTAGCGGCCATCTGTCCCTTTAGCAACTGATAAATAACTGATGCAATGCATATGAGCTCGCTGTAACGTACGTGCGAATCGCGCTGCAGCGCGAGCTCGTGGGCTGCTCGCTTGAAGTAGCTTTTAATGACAGCGCTCGAACATCGATGTGCTGCAATCAATACCACCTTGCTGCGCTGCCTCAACGTGCTGGCTTGAAGTCAAGGATGAGCACATGTAACTCTCTAACCTGTGCTGCTCGTAATGGCGTAGTGAATTGTCACCGAATCAGCCCGACCATTTGTGGTCATTTGCACACACCTGGTCACTTCACCACTTCGCACCAGTCGAATTGTTAATTGTCGCTGTGGCGGGGTCTCGAATAGTGAATCACCAGCCATGTCTGCTGCTATGTCGGTCTGCCGTCGGGACTGTAGGTGCAAAAGACCGAATTTTAGAACGCAGATAATCAAGCAAGCATCAAGACAGGCGAAGCAGTCAGCATGGCGCGAAGTTTCGCTTACCAAGCGCGACGAACTGCAGCTATCCAGCGCGCCCGACGCTCCGCTTCGTGAGGCCTTGAAGGAAACCGGTAGAATCTGATGTTGGGATTCAGGCCTTCTTGTTCATGGTAGCCCACGGCGCAGAAGTAACGACGGTGACGCTTTTTCGAGGCTGAGCTAGGTCTCTCCGGATCGGCGTCGCCGATTCCTTCTGCTTCCAGCATTACGTCTCAGTGAGAATCCCTTTTCGTTAAACTATAGGCTGCGGCTCGCTCGCAGCGTGGTCGGCGTGGTCGGTGGGCAGTGACGAGCCTTTTCGCACTCGCAACAGGTCAGAAAGAACTGCGAGTCGACGCAAAACTCGGCTATAAACGTGCTTCGCAACAGCCAGGGTTCAAGACTACACTGTAAAAAAAAATGTCTCAGTTTACGGCGAAAGCTGAAGGTAAAACGTTGCCGGACACTTTTCCGTCAATGAAAAACGGTGTGTTCCGTTAAACGGACAGGCCGTAACTTTTTTCTCCGTCGTTCTGAAAACAGCAAATTTCCGTTGTTTGAGAAAAAAATAACGGAGGGTTCCGTTTAACGGAAGTCCCGTGAAATTCTCTACGTATACTTGAAAACAGCAAATTTCCGTTGTTTGAGGAAAAAAGAACGGAGGGTTCCGTTTAACGGAAGGCCCGTGCAATTCTCTACGTATACTTGAAAACAGCGTATTTCCGTTTTTCTAAAAGAAACAACGGAGGTTCCATGAAACGAATGCCCCCGTGAAAATCTTCTCCGTTGTATTAAAATATGGTTAAACGGAGGAATTCGTTTATTGAATTTTCAGAGTTTGTGACCGCTGTGTGCACGCCTGTTTGTTTTTATATGAAATGGAGGGTTATGTCGAACAAATACACCATAATATGTTAAATTGAGTAGATTAAAGCTTATTAAGTCTATGCCACTTCAGATGGTGCGATAAGGATAATTGTGTACATAACTGCATAGAAGTAGTACATCGTAACTCTACTTGTGTGATCAGTCTCATATGCTATTTAAACTTATACTGATACTATGCTAATGTATTATGCATGCATAAACCTGTTCTGGTGTCTCATGCCCAGTAAAGAAGTAATCACTACTACCTGCAATTCTGAACACAAGTTGGATTTTATTTACAAATTTTATTTACAATGCCCAAGATGTCTGGCTGGCCTGAAAAGAAAATGAAAGACAGAAACTGATTAAAACACTTAGACCGCAACCAGGTACACTTTTAGTACAAAAATATAATGCACACTGAGCATGTGAATGCGGCCCATGTTTACCATCACGGCTACACAACTCGAGAAACCAGGGGTAGCTCCATGTTTCACTGCTTTGTTGCACAAAGGACAACAGATTCCTACAGAAATTCCATAACTGGCTCTGATCGTAGCCAAAAGTAAGCAATACCATTTTTAAAGATTTGTTACTGGAGTATGTGACAAGAATGCAGTGGTCCCCACTTTCTACCCCACTTCTACATGAAAGATCTTCCGAAGTTGCACCAGCCAATTATAGCTCATTTCCATGATGTCATCGAAAACTGCTTTCAATATTGGCATTCCTAAGAAATTATACTTTACACCACAATGGAACAGAGGGCAGATGCACAGTAGTTTGTCAATTTAGCTTGTATTGAATTCTTAGGTTGTCATTGAGTAGACCTAGTATACTTGGATGTTTTAGGCTTGCACATATTTTCAAGCAAATCTTTATATTCATAAGGTGAAAAGGAGATAAAAGTAGGAAGAAAGGCACGCTGCTCTGAATTCACATTGCGCTGCGACAGCTACAAGTTCCTTCATAACTTAATGTATATCTTTACAAATGCAGCCTTGACTACAGGTCTCCTGCTCATACCAACGGTAGCGGGTATGAAGCGGTTCCTATGCTGCAGCCTTGTATGCAGGCAGTTCGCTACATGATCCTTTTATGCCACCTGATCCATCAAGACTGCAGATTTCGAGGCCCCACTATAAAATGTAGAAAAAGAATTGAGAAAATTGGAAGGACTCAATTTGGTTAGGTAGACACTAACGTGAATGTAAATTAAAATTTATGTGTACAGTGAAAATGAGGCAAACTAAACAGAAGCATGGAATTAGTGTAGATTAAAAAGATGATCTTAAACCTTATTTTTCCTAATCTCATAATGACAGGCTAAAAAAATGAAGGCCAAACTTTCCTTTTATTTTATTTTGCACCGAAACCCCAGCACTTGTATGTTAGTGTGACGCTTGCACTTCAAACAATCTCCTTTGTAGTTGTGCCATTGTGGCACATTATAAATTCTCAAATCCTGCAGAGTTCAGTCTTTGGAACAGGCAGAATGCAAGAATACTACCTTGACCAACTAAAAATTAATAATTAGGCCAAGAAAATGCTTTCAAGCCCACATAATATTTGCCTTACCAAGCCACTCTGGTAAGAGCTGTGCTTTTTTTTTCGGTAACATAAAAATACAGCACAGCTTATTCTGCTTAGTGCCCCTTTAGTTTTATATAACCAGCCTCAGTCCCTCTACCCACTACGGTGTTCATATATATAACTACATATGTGAAAACGATAGAAAAATCCATGAAGGATGATGCAAGATGGCTTTAGATTAAGGATATTTAACACAGGATTCAGCATGCATTGAAGGACAGGGTTAACTGGAGGTAGCTAGGCGAGACTTTTGTCTAGCAGTGGACATAAACAGATGATGATGACAAGACGGGTAGTAAATTTTGTGACACTACTGTGCAGCTATATTAACTGAAGCAAAGTAATTTCGTCTTCATACATGCCCATCATGAAAATTTAATGGCAATGTTTTATGCACCCACATTCTCCAACTGTAACAGAAGTATGTTTTGTTTATCGTGCCATATGTACTTAACATTCTTGATCATGTAAAGGTTGCTTAGGTACCATATGCTTAGGACAAATACTGAATAAAATGCATATTATCACAAGCTGGCATTGAACAAATGTCTGACCACTTTTGCTCCATCCCAGCCTTGGTTACCAACCTCTGGCATGTTCACACTAAGGTACTATATTGTTGAGATATTTTTCGGTTTAACACCCCAGAACAACACAGTGGGCCATGAGAAATGCTGTAATGGAGAGCTCTAAATTAATGTTCACCATCTTGTGTTTTTTAAAGTGCACATAAATCTAAGTACACAAGCATTTATTGATTCTTTACCCATAAGTATGCGGCTGCCACAGCTGGGAACTGAATTCATGACTTAGTCTGCAGCAAAATGCCATAGCTACTGTGGCAAATCGGGATGGTTAATTGTGTAACAATCCACCTAGTCGACTGTTTATTTCGTACATTGCCGTTTGGCTGGAGCTGAACAAGCAAAAATGAGTAAGGTGCCTCCAGCCTGCCTCCTCTTTGCTCATACTGCTTCAGCCAATTAGAAGCGACTGAAATGGACGTTCAACTAGGCAGACCCTTACAGAACAACCCCCCTGGTGCAATGGTAAATAGACTACACAAATTAACAATAAAAATGGACAGTATGAAGCAACAACCAAAATAATATTCAGCCAGAATGGCAAGGCATCAGTAAAATCTACAGGGTACACACTCACAGGTTCACTGATTCACTCGAAGCTTCTGGGCCAGTCTCATTATTTTCATGTTCACACTAGTGCGCGACTTTTTTGCACCTTGGCATCTGCTTCCCTTTGCTGGATTGATGTCAAATATCTGTCTGTAAAACAAGTAAACACATCAGACACAAATTCTCAGTGTGAACAGCCTTCTTGGCATTGTCAGGCGACTTTTCTTTCTAGCTACCTAACCAAAAAAATATGGGTCAATTCCAAAGATAGTGCAGCCAAAAACTGAAGGAAGGTTAAAACTGCACAAATAAAAAAGAAAGAAAGAGGACAATGAAAGGAACACACAAGACACCACAAGTGCTTATGGTGTGTTGTGTGTTCCTTTCCCTTGTTCTCGTTTTTTTCGCGCAGTTTCAACCTTCTTTCAAGTATGAACCAACTAGCCCTCAAGAGCATCCTACTAAAGTCTAAAATTGTAGACTGATCCTGCAGGTAGCACAAGTCTGACATTGTGGGCTTAACCACATTCTCGTTGCTCTTCAATTGAAAAGAAATCCTCTTAAATTTATGCGACGCTACATAGAATACAACTTCTGTCACACAAGCCGGGTTATCAAAACTGCACTTGCTCTGGTAACCGATTCCGCGAATCAGGCTCCACCTTCAATGTGGTATGTGACGTCACATGTATTATAAAACAGAGGCACCTTCCGTGCCACCTCACTCTACCCTGGTTCCTGCATCGAGTTCATGTTGCTCTACAGCACCATCTTGCACCAGAAATTCCAGCTCAGTATACAATATATTTATTTTCATCTCAAAAGAATTTTATCCACATACTTAGATAGTCATCATATATGTGGTTTGCCCATTCATTCTTCTTGACGTAGATGCATCAGTTTAGAAAGTGTCCACATTTCAACTGCATTGTTTATGTATGATTTGTGATGTTACACGTCACGAGTGTGCCATCCAGTCAGACTAAAAGCATGTAACCTCTACAATTTGAAATAGTAACTAGTCCACTTTAGTCTTTGTTCAGGAATATAGGTATGCAAAATTAAAATGAAGCACTAAAGGAGATGCATTAGGAGCAGTTACAAAGAAAGCAAGCAAGCAAGGAAACAGAGGGCACCAGACACTAGACAGAATTCTCTGGTAATCCAAGTGCTGATGTGCAGGTGGTACACCTAGCAGTTCCTTTTTAGCTGTCCTCCTTGAATCTGAACAAGCAGACTATGTGTTCCTGTATACATTACTACGAAGTCCACAGCGTGTTATTTGTGTGGTTATTTTTCATGACACCCATTAGAAAGGGCTATCCATAACATAAACATTAGAATTAGGAGAAAAGAATGTGTTTGTTCCCAGTCCCAAGCCTTATCAGACTAGAAATACCATTCTGCACTATAATAAGAACACTAGTCAATGGCCAGCTATAATTCTTTACTGAAAATCAGACCCAATAACCCCATGTAATACAAAACTCTATAGATGGTGCAATGTGCAATGCTGGAACAGAAATAAGCTAAAGAGGGCAGGAGCCCAATGCACTTGCATGTGGTTGCAACAGTTCAAGAAAGTACATATGCCTCTGGTACTGTAAAAATGTAGAATGGCACTTGTTGAAAATATCATGTTGTGTATGATCAATATGTATGATAACTCACAGATGCGGTGTTAATACACCGAAAAGCTTTGAAAAAGAAGCAAGTGAGAGAATTTATCAGTATGTTACATTTCGCAACTTAAAACTAAGAGAATACCAATACACATTACACAGGTAAATGAAAAAAAAAAAAACATCACACGTAGCTTCTACAACTTGCAATTGACATGCTCAATGAATGCTGCATACGGATGTCCTGTACCTTTGCAAAAACTCTAATGTGGTGGCTGCTCCTTCAGCATACGACATATTTAATACATAATATGTCAAAAACAGCAGGCACGTCGCCTCCACAAAATCTACTCCTTCTGAAAAAAGGAGCTGGTTTTCTGCTGCTATATAGCAGTCTTTCTTGAAGATGCTCCCTGCAATAATAGCATGATCAAAACACAATTACATTCTATTTGAAAACATTTATTGACATTTTATAACCTGCATTATTGCCCTCTGGAAAAAAGATATAATGAATCCATTGTTGCGCCAAAAAAGGAAAATAAAGACTTGGGAAGGAAGAGTACGAAACAACAGATTGAGCACTGATTGAGCGTCGTTGCGTACTCTTCCTTCCCAAGTCTTTATTTTCCTTTTTTGGTGCAACAATGTATTCATTATATCCCAACCAACTCACCCAGCAACAAGTTCTACTCAGAAAAATGATAGCAGACCATCAATTCCTCCTGTTCTATACTCGTTTACTGTGACAGCAGCACCTTCCCACATTGGAGACCATGATGTAGTTTTTGCTTGCCTGCTTTCTCTCGAAATAATTTTGCTCACCCACTACAGGGGCATAACAATAACAAGCTAGTGATTGTAGGGCTGTTGATTGGGCTAGGTGTTGTAAACTATTGTATTAGATTAAGAATTTGAAAAATATTTCAAATTTTATATAGCCTTTCAATGAAAATAACATATTTTGTTATATCAAAGAAGGAAGACAGTTGTTTAAATAAGTAAGTTGCAGCTTTATTGTGTTTGCCATATGCACCTTCTTTTCTGTATGACAAAGTAATGCATTTTGTTGAATGTGAAACATGTAAAGTGTGTGGCATTTAGGACTCGCTAATGCGCAGCTCTCATACTGCTGGCGCTATAGCTGCAAGTTTTTGTTGAAGCTGTGCCGATGCACTGCACAGGTATGTAGAAAAGTGCTGGTGTGCCCCTAACCACAAGTCATCTGCTGCAAAGTTGGAACATTGTAAACTTGCAAGAGGGAAAAATCAGCACAAGCACTACACTGAGGTGTTCCCTTTAGCAGTGGGCTACACTGCAGCTGGCATGTACAGAGGGGTCACAAAATTTCTGCCTTATGTCTGACGAGGCAGAAAATCCAGCATGATCAAGCGGTGGTTAGAAAAATAGGGCCGACAACACAAGGAGTAAAAACATGTTTAAACAAAGTAAATTAATAACTCTGAAAATAAAATTTGGTACATTTGGGTCTAGGTGGGAGTCAAACCCAGGCCTCTGGGGTGCGAGACAAGCAAGCTTCACCAATGCCACGGCAGCTGGATGGTTCTGGCTGACTAAAAATGTGCCTAGTGCGTGTGTCATTGCCCACATCACGTCACAGCCATCTGGCTGTGACATTAGAGTAGAATAAGGTGGTTGAATTAATTAAGGGAAAATAAGACATCCACCCATCCGTAACAATTGCTACAAAGGAAACCCATACGGGTTCCACGAAAGAAAAGCCTCGCAGTTGAAGAAAAGTTCGTCCTGGTCCGGAATGGGTGGATGTCTTATTTTCCCTTAATTACTTCTCTCCGCCTTGCGAGTTTTTGCAGAACCATTACGTCAAACTGTAGCCTTTGCTTCTAGTTGTTGACATATTTGACTTCGCCCTGCCATTTGCCAGCCGCCTGGTTAGCTCAGACGATAGAGCGGCTGCCCTGGAAAGGTGGTGGTCCCGAGTTCGAGTCCCGGACCAGGACAAACTTTTCTTCAACTGTGAGGCTTTTCTTTTGAGGAAACCGTATGGGTTTCCTTTGTAGAAATGGCTACAAATGGGTGGATGTCTTATTTTCTCTTAATTACTTCTCTCCACCTTGCGGGTTTCCGCAGAACCATTACGTCAAGGTTGTTTAATGTTGGTGCAAATTACAGCAAGGTGGATTAAGGTAGAGTTGTAAAGGACACGTGTTACAATGTATGACATGTATCATGGATGTAACCGATTAATTAGAGAAGTCATAATGATTTCGCATTCAAATCATGTAAGGACTCAATTTTTTCTTTGTGCTATAGCGATGGTGAAGCTAGCGTTGACAAGGTGGCCTGATGATAAAAAAGATTAACAGTGAAGGCGACAGTCCTCGTCAGCGTAAGAGAGTGGACTAGCGGTCGCATAAGATTTCAAGCCCTTTACTGCTGTGTCAGTAATATATTCCTTCAGTAAATGAAGTAAATCTCCTTCATGCACTCTGGCACAAGCAGATGCAATGAGGTTGTGATCACACAGTCGACGAATAATATTAATGCTGCAACAAAACTAGGCATATAGCTCCAACAATGCCTGTTTCACATAAACATATTTTTGCAGCTTTTTTCCACAGCTTCATATTTTCAATTCACATGCATTAATTGCTTTTGCTGTGGTTTTTACATTTTTGAGCACTTTGAGGAAGCCTTAGTTACTGTTGGCAAACTTATTTATATTGCTACAGGAAAAGCTAACAGCTGCAGTAAATATATCAACAAAGAATGGACAAGAATGTTAATGCAATATCCCTTCTTAGCGACATTATTAGTTGCATCTCCACTTCATAAGCAATGTCACAGATCAGTCAAATGCATGAAAGGCCCAGTGTCACATTTCCTGCACTTGTGAACATGTGTGAAATCATAATTAAAATTACACCAAGTGAAACAAGCTTAGTAAGTGGGGCAGGTTCCTTTCAAAAATGTGCAGAAAGGGCAACGTGACAAATATGACTTCTGTAACCAAAGAGCTATGTTCACATCTTATAACAGACACGCTTGCTGCCTAGATATTGTTGCGCTATAACAGACACTGAAATTCAAGACACATAATTTACCGTGCGTAGCAGTGCTGGCACTGTGGCCAATTGAATAAGGAATACAAAATACAGAAGTATGAATTCCTAATAACAATTGTTAAACACTTTCATTCTTTGTGTATTTCAAGACTAGACTAACAGCTATCCTTCAACTTCTGTGTCAGCATCCCACAAATGACACATAAATTGTAAGACTGCCTTGGACATGAATATAACTTTTATGGCTCCAAAGTGCTTCCACTGTTAGCTTCAAGAAGCACAACTAAATTCTAGAAACACACGTGGCCCTGGTCTCATTTTTGCCACAAACATGAAAATGCTCATGATGACAATAATAGAAAAATACTTCTATTTCAACAAAAGGCCGTGAAGTAATAGGAAGGTGCTTAGGACAATCAAAGAATTGCAGATCCAGTCACTAGAGAGCTTTAGGTTCCGGAACGCAAGCCCCACCCAAGCACTGGGGGTCTCAATACCATTGTTGACACTTTGCGCTCTTTTGTGCTTGCTTTGGGTTCTTTTGGGTTCAGTGTAATCGGGACTTGTTGGCTACTTAACTTCTTTATACAAGGATCAGTGGACATTAATATCTGCATTGGAACCTACCTAGTACGACGATGGTAGGAGTTGAAGGTAGCTGACCAAGCTCCCCCACAAGACTGGTGCCCTCCTGGATGAACAAAAGGATCCTGTGTACACAAACTATACACACTCAAGTAATCCCACATGCAACTGCTGTCCTTACAAAATCTCAACCATTAGAGGTGCCATTCTACACAGTTCACTTTTAAAGATGAGGTCTCCCTTGACAAGTTCAGATAAATTTGAGATATGTGGAGTCTGGGTGTCTAATCACTTCCGTCTGATAAATTAGACAAATCGATGTGTTCTAGTTCACATAAAAAGGAGTCAGTATGAAGCTTGGAACAAAAAAGAGCACACCAGGTTAGTGCAGAGTTGTGTACAGAACAGTAGCATTGCATAAATACGAAAAAAAAAAAAAAAAGAATAAGCTGAAATGAAACCCAGATCCACTTGATAGAGCTATGCTCGCTTAAAACTAAAACTGAAAGTGTGGCAATGCTTGACTACTCAACAAAAATGTAAGCAGATTCCAAAGTAGTGCAGCAAAAAAAAAAAAAAAAGAAAGAAAGAAAGAAAAGGGCTACTTGACAGATTGGGTCCCGGAACAGAAACATTCATTTTCACACTTCTCAACAGCAAAAACTATTCTCAATTAATCAAAATGATATCGAATTTTTTTTTAGAAAAGCAATGCACAAAGATACAACCTACCTCAAAGACTTGAAAAAGGCACTTCTCGTCGTCTTTGAAGTGGGCACACAGAAGGGGAAGCACAGCCACCTGAACTGCTTCCTCATTTTCATTTTTGTGGTCTTGCACATGCACGACCATGTGCATGGTGTCCTTTCTTGGAGTTAGCTCCATCAGATGCATTAGTTGTGGCGCACATTCCAGCATTCTTTCACGAAACGTGGCCTGTCAATGTTGAAATTAAACAAAAAATTACAGAAGAATGAATATGCTACAACCAGATAGGTCTACTTATTGAAAACATTATATAGCTGTGAGAGAGTATCACAGAATGATTTCACGAATTCGACAACTATCATAAGCAGAGTAACTAGCTGGGCTGGTTGGTTGAACATTGTGGAAGGCTACAGCGCGAGAACCACCGGAGAAAAAAGGGCACACAAAGGGCACAGACACAGCGCTGACTTTCAACAAAAATGTTTATTTTGCCGCTGCAAAGCTAGTTTTAAAGCGAACACTTGGGAAAAAAAAAAAAAAGATCACACATTCGCACAGAACGTGCTTGTATTGCTATCGCACCCCGACATTTGAATCGAGGTGCGTCAGCTATTTTTCACACAAGGCTATCGAGGGACAACTGACACAGTTATTTCCCACACGTGAAATTGCGACAGCCTCGATAATTTATCTAGTGAGGCTTGATTTTCTTCTAGATGTAATTTTGCATTTGTCGAAGATAGGTTTGCACCCACAGTCACTACAGTACACGCCTAGATGACCTTGAGTAGTGTTGCTAACATTGTTGTGGTGTTCCCTAAGCCAATCGTTAATGCATCAGCCAGTTTGCTCGATGTAGACATTACCACATGAGATAGGTGTCTCATATACGACACACTGGGCACATTGTGTGATGCGCTGTCTGTGATTAGTTTTACACTGGGCCTTTTCTTGGAAGACAGCGTCAATCTGCTTGCTCAGTCACACCAGTTTTCCATGCGCGGAAAAAACTTCAGCATTTGCACTTCGGCCAACCTTAAAATATGCAATAACTGCCTTCTTTACGTTGTCACTACGTCATCCTTCTGTGAACTGTGTCCTTGCACGACAAGCTTTTCTAACTTTCTTAAGTAAGCCTTCCACGACACTAACCTGCAAGCAGCACAAGGTATATCCAGCTGCGCCGAGGCGGGATATTTGCGACCGAAAGCTTTCTGCCGCCTTGCGCACACAAGATTTCTTTAAGGCATTTGAAAGGCAAGAGACAATACTTCTCTTCAAGAGTTTAGAGTGTGCAGACCCATATGGAAGTAAAGGTTTGTTCACCGTTGGATCAATCATCAAGCACACATGCTGCATCAAAAACTGAAGCCGCACGTCGAAAAACCGAATGTTATTTTCTTCAGAAAGCTCATGTATCAAGGTTAGGGGACTTCAATACATCTATAAGAACACCAAGCGCACTGCGACAGTGAATTCACCGTTATTTGAAACGTCAAGAACTAAAAAATCATAGACGTATCTAAATATAAGAACATTTAAACCATGGAATTGTAAGTAAAGATTCCTATCACATTTGGCTAAATATAAGTCACTGAGCACAGGCGCAATCCTGTGTGTACAAGGTGGAAGAGAGCTTTCAGTCGCAGGTATCCTGCCTCAGCGCAGCTGGGTATACCTTGTGCTGCTTGCAGGTTAGTGTCACAGAAGGCTTACTTAAGAAAGTTAGAAAAGCTTGTCGTGCAAGGACACAGTTCACAGAAGGATGACGTAGTGACAACGTAAAGAAGGCAGTTATTGCATATTTTAAGGTTGGCCGAAGTGCAAATGCTGAAGTTTTTTCCGCGCATGGAAAACTGGTGTGACTGAGCAAGCAGATTGACGCTGTCTTCCAAGAAAAGGCCCAGTGTAAAACTAATCACAGACAGCGCATCACACAATGTGCCCAGTGTGTCGTATATGAGACACCTATTTCATGTGGTAATGTCTACATCGAGCAAACTGGCTGATGCATTAACGATTGGCTTAGGGAACACCACAACAATGTTAGCAACACTACTCAAGGTCATCTAGGCGTGTACTGTAGTGACTGTGGGTGCAAACCTATCTTCGACAAATGCAAAATTACATCTAGAAGAAAATCAAGCCTCACTAGATAAATTATCGAGGCTGTCGCAATTTCACGTGTGGGAAATAACTGTGTCAGTTGTCCCTCGATAGCCTTGTATGAAAAATAGCCGACGCACCTCGATTCAAATGTCGGGGTGCAATAGCAATACAAGCAGGTTCTGTGCGCATGTGTGATCTTGTTTCTTTTTCCCAAGTGTTCGCTTTAAAGCTAGCTTTGCAGCGGCAAAATAAACATTTTTGTTGAAAGTCAGCGCTGTGTCTGTGTACTTTATGTGCCTCCTTTGTCTCCGTCAGTTCTTGTGCTGTAGCCTTCCACTACCATAAGCAAATTGAGAAAACTCATTGTTTAACTGTTCCAGTTATTCACTGGAAAATTCAGTAATGTTCACCTTGGCATTACTCTCAAGGTTGCCTTGAGCTTAGTACAGTAAGAAAGGGGCGATGACTACTGGCATCACGGCATTGGCAGGGCTACTGTGCATGTGATGAATCTGGAAAGATCTGTCTACTCATTTACACTTGATCAGCTTTCAAACTAGGAACCAGCTTACGAAAGTTGACATTTGGCAGCTTATTTCTGTACTCCAGAGAAATTCAAATGGCTTCTGAGATATCATTCATTTTTGTTTCCATAAATTGCATTTAAGCATTGAAGAGGAATTCTGTAGTTGAAGAAACATACATGATCCTGCTTTAGAATATTTTCTTTTAATCTAAACGCTTGCTCCCTTGCAACAACTGGGGTAACTCCATACCTTCACATCCTTCCCGAGAAGTTGGTCCGCGTGCTTGTAGAAGCAAGGGGTGATGAAGAGAAGTGGCCACTCCTCCTTCACTTTCGATGTGTGTGGACATGGATCTGTATTAATGAATGTTCTTTGTTCTATGTATGTGTCCTGCATGTACTGTGTTGCAAGTGTCATATTAATTTCTTTGTAGTTTTTCCTTCCTTCTTGTTTCATGAATTGTATTTTTTCTTGGGTGTCATTTGGGGGCTCAAACCTACGGACTGGCTGCCAGTTAGCACAGCCATACGCCCATTTTCTCACTTTGGAGCCCGAAACTCCTGCTGTAGGCGATGCGGATCGCTTGCCGCGATTTAAATTTTCGATTCGGTTTTCCAGCTGCTGGAAAAAAGAGTCATAACCTCTTCCCAGCAGCCCCCCATCTAACTTCCTATCTTGAAGAGAGAGGGGATACGCAGCTACAATTTGTGCAGCTGTGCTGCGTATCTCCTCTCTCTTCGGTCTCGAATACAGGTTTAACAAATTGTCTGCCACCCGCCTCACCAAGTCCCTTCTCTCCCTTGGATGGAGGGGAACTTGACTCCCAAGGGCCTCTCTAAGGCTACTTGGGAAGTTGCTAGTGTCTAGCGAAGGTGGGCTCATGTTTGTTATGTCAAATGTATTTGTGGCGGCGTTTGATGGGGCTTCATGCTCGGGTATGCCTAATAGGTAAACGGAAACCAGACAAAAACATGCTCCACATGAAAAGCAGAATCATGGCAGATGTACTGAACATGTAGTTTACTACATGAAAGCAAACATTTAGTCAGAGGAAAGGTCTACATAGTATTATCCTCTCAACAATATATTTATACACAAAGTCAGGGTGACTTATACACAGACTGTACTGAGCCTAAGTGGTTCTGTAAAAGCTATAAAGGATGACAGGTAAAAGGAGTAAGGCACCTGACAGGAAAGGATCAGGAGAGGCTGCAGGTATGACTTCTGCCACTATAAAAACCCTGTCATTGAGTGGCAGCTCATGTAAAAGTTCAGCAAACGTCTCTTCTTCTAGTTCAGTCCAGTCCTGGAGGAATACCTGAGCCAAAAATGATGTAAAGGAAAAATGATGTTTGATAAATGCTTTTATACTTCTACAGTCAAATAATCAAGGTTTTGGCGAGGCCTTGGCCGTGCTGGAATGCTAGCATTGTTAAAGCCTGTTCTATCACCGTGTTTACTCTCCTCGATCATAGCAGTCGCAGGGGCGCTGAACACTGAAGTCTGGAGCCGGAGTCTATTGTTCGCAGCCGCAATCGCACCACTACAGCCTTAGAAGGGGGCTTTATTTGTTTGTTCAATGATTAATCAAGATAATACTTTACATGAGATGTTAGAATACGATGAAGCCCATAAATTTGTATAGTAACTACAAAATACAAATTTTATCCAGCCTACTTAGTGAAGCAAGAAGTATACGACAATTGAACATCTTTGATGGATTGATTAATTTTGCTGAAAATAAATGTTACAATCTCAAGTGGTTTCTGTGAAGCACTACATGTTAAAATACCGTTTTTATGAAATTGATTAGCACAGCTCAAGCTTTCCCTGAATTATATTTGCAGTGTGTTCTTGGCTACTTCAGAAAAACGCTCGGCCATTAAAAGGAAGCTTTAGCTCAGGAGCTCCCATGTAAATTTACAAGGTAACGAAGAATACTTTTCGCCAGCATCTACTGCGACAACTTTGATTGTTTCTTGCATTTAAAAAATAGTGAAATATACTGCTGTGGGAAGCATATTCTTCATTTGGGCTGTCGCTTTATCCACAAAAAATGTTTAAAATTCTAAAAGTGGAAAAAGAAAATTCAGTACCATGTTTTCAACTCTAATGCTCTGTCATAACAATATCACAATACTGTCAACTGCACCTAATAAAGTACCTACCAATGACAAAATTAAAGGGACGCTACAGAGAAATTCTCCACAAGGAAAGCAAAAAAATTGCTGTTAAGAAAAGGGCCTGGCAAGGAGACACAATCTCTCCAAGGCAATAGATGTATTCAAGTATACAATTCATGATCAGCAGTCAGCCTTTAGAATCTTTGCAGGAGTATGCTTGTCTAGTTCACTTACTCATAGGGGATCATGATACTAAGAAAATTTATAGAATAAAAATGGGCTGCAGGACATATGGCAGGCATTATCAAATCATAACCGGGCACTCACCGGTATTACTGAAAACAAAGGTGTACAATCATTGCATTTTCCCAGTAACTACATGTGGAGCAGAAACTTGAGGTTCACACAGATGCTTGAAAACAAGTGAAGGACTGCTTAAAGAGTGATGGAATGAAATGTTAGGTGTAACGTAAGCGACAGGAAGAGAGCAGTGTGGATCAGAGAGCAGATGGAGATCGCAAATATTCTAATTCACATTAAGAGGAAAAAAATGGAGCTCAGTCAGGCCATGTAATATGTAGGGCAGATGACCAGTGAACCATTGGAGTTACAGAATGTGTGCCAAGGTGTAGTCAAGGACAGCAGAAAATTAGGAAATTTTGCGGTGCAACTTAGTATGGGCTAGCTCAAGACAAAGGTAATTGGAGATCACCAGGAGAGGCTTTTGTCCTGCAGTAATAATAAATATAGGCTGATGATGATGATGAAAAAAATGTTATTTGTATTAAAAAATCATCCTTCTAAATACCAAAAATGGTCTTGCTTTTCTAACAAGAGGCCCGATATGCCGTAAAGGCATAAGGCAGGTGGCGATGCCACCTTGAAGTTCATGCACCAGCTTATCGCAATGTCATGGATTTCGAGAATGACTGCTTTGGGGCCTAGGTGAAAATTGATTACACTGTGTCCTAATTGAGATAGATTGAACATCACAAGTTTCGATAACTTTTACTAAGCCAAAAGCGACCAAGATACGAAAAAGTAAGGCTGCACATGTGCAACACGTCTAGACCAAGCAGCCGTACACATCGAAGAATTGAAGCACACAACCAGGATGTTTACGTCTGTAAGTTTACAAATGTTGAAAGGTTAATGTTTGAGGACCTGTGGTTTTCGCATTAAGCAGACAAGGGAACAAAAAAAAAAAAAAAAGAATGTAGAGCGAGTTGCCAACCAATTTTTCAGGAGCTAGTTCCCTGAAGCACTGCCACTAACCTCACAGAACGTAGACCGGTGACCGAAATCAGAAGTACTACAATTCTATTGACATGTGAAGCCTATCTTCCTCCAAGACAGCTAGCAAAAGCCTTCTTGCAATCATTCATGTTGTTCCATCTTGGTGAAATAATGAAGGGGAACAAGCGGGCAAAATACTGATTAAAGGAACACGGTAACAGGGTGTACGCCAACTACCAGTTGAAATTTATTTATGGAAAGCAACTGCTTTTTTCCCCGAATAAACTTTGGTTGGCAAGTCCTGTTACTCTGTGTTCCTGTCTACGTCGTTTTGCATTGCTCGTTCTCCTTTGACATGAATGAAACTACATTAAAGAAAATTTCTGCTTGGTGAAATAATATTTGTACTTTACCTTTGCATTTGCTGCATTGCAGATGCCCTTTTCTTTTGCCTGGGCTAGCACCTCTTCTAGAGAACTAGCCTGAGCCACCTTTTTGATTGTGCGGTCAGCATTCCACAGTTTTACAAGAGGCATTGCTGTTCTTTTCCTGCAGTATGTGGTGAAAAAGTTGAGCTTAAAGGGTTCACGGACTCTGGCGTGTACTGTGTTTAGTGTATAATTCCTCACAGTACACTTGGCCGAAAGCTAAGAAACCAAAAAATTTTATTTACAGCATTTCGACGAACACATTCCACACAACAATTTGCCATACCTAGCCCTTGTGCCATTTAACAAGCAACTGCGCACTTTTATCATTGAAAAAGTAAAATTGCATCGAAGATATGAATTGCAATAATACACCAGCTAGCAACAGTAATACATTAGAAAGCATGTGAATCTCAATCGACATTGTGCACAAGAAAAAAAAAGAAAGAAACAGAAAAAAAAAACACAGGGAGGAAAACCAAACATAGTTCATATCAAGCAATTCAGCTCTGACAAATGTGCTAGACCAAGGCAAATGCTGTTCTTGCACAAGACTCCATCAGGGGTGGGACAGCCCAGAAATTTTTGCTAGCAATTTTTCATGCCGACATATCTGTTAGAAGTTAGGCTTGGCAAATTTTCATTTTGGTATAGCCTGGCACCGACAAACCTTAAATTTGGGTGAGTAAATATTTGAGAACCAATGTGGCAGCAAAAAGTTATCCTACATCCAGCGTATTAGAGCGCTAGAATTTCTGAACCATATACAAGAATGTTATATTCCTTGACTCAGACATCTGAATGTACATCTCATGTCCAAGTATACTGCAATAATCTTATACCCTTTAACCCTTCCTCTGTGCATAGCCAGTGTGCAAACTAGCTAACTAAAACTACCCTCCAATTAAGCTCTCTGCTCCTCTGTGCATCCCTTTTCTATCTCGTGTATACCTTCTGCGCTGTCATGGTTTCCACTCTGGTACATCATCATCATTCACTATCAGCCACATGGCACAATGGCTGACAATAGAATAGCGAAAACTAATCTTAGGCAACACAGCTTCTAAGAGCGCCCAAATGTGTGGTCTACAGTACATTCTGCATATACTGAGGGTCACCAGTAAGACTTGCACGTGATGGCTAATGGTGGCCTAGGCTTTGCAGAAAAGCACTGTATCACCAGTTTACATATTTTGCAGCATCAGCAATGTTCAATAACCACTGTGGCGAAACTGTTGTAGCAATGTAATGTGTGCACTTCTTGCATGCAGTGATGCTATGCGCCCATTGTACTTGATCACACTTTAATGCCGGTAGCCACAAGTACTTAGCACAGAAAGTACAGCCGCCCATTTGCGGGTGTGTCACTCTTGACTTACGAACGGTATGCAGAACGCTGCTTTTCAGTGAGACTAGTGCGCTGTGAAGTCAGTGGGGAATGACAACACATGTTTTAGACTCACACTGCTCATGCTCTAATGCCTCAAAGATTTGTTGACGTAGCCTGATTCTGCCATGCCAGCAAAATTGCCCACTTTCCGTATTTTCTGAAATATAGCCTGCGGACTAAATGATTTATATGCAAGGTTACAACTGAAACAAGAAATCGACAACAAGACAGCAAAGTAATTCTGGGGCTGTATTTACAAAGTGCATTTGACAAAGTCAAACACTCAGCTATATTAGCACAAGTATCAAGACTCAACACGGGGGCAACGAGCTACAATTATATTCAAGACTTCTTGACCAACAGCACAGTGGAACTGCACGCAGCAAGCTCCCCGAACACAAGTGCAGGCCAACAGGTACTCCGCAGGGTTCGGTCATCTCGCCGTTGCTCTTTAACCTCGTCATGATCGGGGTAGCGAGGGCAGTAGCAGGGACCGGCATCCGGCATACGATCTATGCCGACGACATTACCCTGTGGGCGGCCGGCAGCACCGATGCCAGCATTGAGCAACAGCTGCAAGCGACGCTTACCGCCATCAAGCAGCACCGTGACGGCACAGGCCTAATGTGCTCGCCCGCAAAATCCGAGCTATTCGTCCTCACACCGCTTCGACCGGGACGGAAGCGCACTCCCCTTCGGGAGTGTGACCACATCAAGATTGTGACTGCATCGGGGCAACACATCCCTGAAGTTCCCAAGATCAGGGTCCTGGGCCTGATGCTCCACAAGAGCGGCCACGACGAGACCATCAACAAGCTGACCGCCAAGGCAATGGACGCCATCCGGCTCATACACAGTCTCTACACGACAGGCGGGCATGCGTGAAGACAGTCGTGTGCGCCTTGTCCAGGCGTTTGTGATCAGTCACATCGCCTACGTTGCGGCCTACCTCAACTGGCAGGTCACTGACAGGACCAAGATCAACACGCTGATCAGACGGGCTTACAAGACGGCGCTGGGCTTAATGGAGACCACGAGTACGGCTCGGCTCCGGCAGCTCGGCATCCATAACACCCTAGAAGAAATAGCAGAGGCACAGCTCACCGCGCAAATGGAGCTCCTCTCTACCACCAAGACGGGCCGCAGTATACCGAAGTCCCTGGGTTACAACCCCGAAGCTCCCAGCCGGCAATCGTGCGAGATCACAGAGGAGGTGCGGGCCCACATTTACATGGATTCTATCCGGAAGAACATGCACCGAGAGTACAACCAAGAACAGCGGCAGGCGCAGGCCAAGGCCCTCATCGAACAACACGCCCAAGACCTGCACGCCCGGTACGTGGACGCAACGGAATACAAGTGGGAAGGCTTCGCGGCAGTGGTTGTTGCGGCAGCTACCGGCACCAAGACAACGGCAGCGAGCGTGCGGCGCATGAACGCCACAGATGCTGAGGAGGTTGCCATTGCTCTGGCGATCACCGTGGCCGAGTGTCGCATCGTGCTCAGCGACTTGAGGAACGCCGTGCACAACTTTGCCAAGGGGCAAATATGCGCGCCGGCGGCCGCCATCATCGGCAAGCTCCAACTTCCAAGACCGTGGCAGCACCATCCGTGTCAAGTGGTTCCCGGTGCACGCTGGCGAGTGTGCATCTTCATCGAACCACAACGAGACAGCCCATTCGGCGGCGTGAGCGATTGCCTTCCGCGCCCCTTAGAGTGACCGTTCCGTGCAATGTTTCGAAATCAAAGACAGATTGACCAGTTATGCCGAAGTAACCAAGTGTTACTGCTTAGCTCGACGGACAATGCCGCCTCCCCGCCCGGCACTCAGTCGGGAGGAGGCCATAATCCTAAGGCAAATACAGACCGCGTCACTCCTCGCCCCGCAATGCTGCACGTGCTTCACCCAGAGCTCTATCCGAGTGGGCTGTGCGGTGTTTGTGCAGCGGGTCCGGCGGACCAATGGCACATCATGCGGGACTGCCAGGTTCCCTACGGCAGCTAGCTCCAGGACTTACCCACCCGAACTTCAAGGTGCACTGCAGTCTGCAGACAAGGACACAACTATGGGCCGTCCAGCAGGTCCGGGGTGCGCTTGAAAAGCACAAGCCTCATTACCCACTACAAACGGGCCCAACTAGGGTAGTGCAGAGTAGGGTATAACCCCGGGTCGACGCTTGGCCAGCATCACGACGCGTTAAACCGTCGGTTGCCAGCACTTTATTAAAGATATTCCTACTCTATCCTATATGCGAGGTTGGATGCATGCTGGAACAAAACAAGTACACACTGCACCTATGAATTTTGCCTGTGCTACAATAGAATGGCAGAAGGCATGGGAGTACAAGACACCAGCCAAAGTATTTTGTGATAATGAACTCCATGCATGTGCAACTTGTAAACATTGAACAGAAAGCTTAGACAGCTACTGCAACTTCTATCATCCCAGAAGGCACGACCAAACCCCTTCAGCCTCTGGATATCTCACCGTACATTCAAGAGCAGTGTTCAAAAGCAATGAGGCCCAGATGGAAGAAGGGGGCTGCATATGTTTACAAAAAGTAGATCTCTTGTGCAGAAGTGTGCAAGTGGGCAGGCTACCGACCCGTAGCATGCCGTCCCATTTTAAGTTATTCTCAAAGGTTTCATGAACATTGGACGGAAAACTGAAGGTGATGAAGACATTGATTCTGAAAGCAACGAAAACACTGACGAGGCATACATCGAATCTGACATGCTTGACATGTTTTGTTCCGACAGCCCTAATGAGAGTGATTTTGATGGGTTTCTAGACTCATTTCCATGGCTAATACTGACTGACCACTAACCAGACTTATAATGGTTAAGTATAAAAACTTTGCTCCTCTACTCTATACAGGTTTGTTTCTACGGACTACACAGCAGGTGCAAACTATCCAAAAACATTAATTTGTACCCTCATTGGCCCCTGTGGATTCTACACTGGGTGCAGACTTAGCCCGGAAAAATATGGTACATTAAAATATTACTTTATGGCACACACTGCAGGCTAGTCAAATCTCGTTACTATGCAACCCAAATTAGCGAATTTCTCAAATTTATGAATATTTTAAAAATCCCTGCCAGGTTGCCGGTATTCTTAATGTAAAAATATTTTAGAACTACGAATTTCCACACAGCACATATTTCAGAACAACGCACATAGGTTATTTTTCCATTTTTAACAGAGGAACATCAGTATTATGAATTCAGCTAAAAGTAGCAGCGCCGCAACTCATGCGCGAAGCCAAAACCCAGAGTGCAGCAACTATCATCATCACCATGTCGAGTGCCAACTGCTTCACCACAAACTTCATCAAAAACTTCACGAGAAAGGTTTGGCGATGTTCGCGTGAGATCCAAAGATGAATGCAGCTAGCGATGGCGCCAAGAAGAGAAAGCAGTTTTCGCTGCAGCACAAACTGGATGTATAGCAGGAAATTGATGCAGGGAAAAAGCAAATCGACATGTGCAGAGAGCGTGGCATTGCCCCATCGACCATCACAGCCATTTTGAAAGGCCGAGACAAGTTTGTCAAAGCTTCACTGGGAATTGCAACTTGCTCCTTCGAGGAAACGGCTGCTACTGGGAAACTTTCAAAATGTGTACCAAGCTGTTCTCACATAGTTCAAAGATGCCAGACTGCAAAACATTCCCACGTCTGGCCCAACACTAAAAAAAAAAAAAGCCAGCGAATTTCCCGATGCACTTGAAATAACTGGGTTCGACGCCAGTGCGGGTTGGCATTTTCATTTCCACTAAAGGAACGGCATACCTTGGCAGGTAGTCTTAGGCGAGGAAAAGGCTGCTGACACAGAAGGCGCAGATTCCTGGTGCAATATCGTTTTCTAGAGGTGACTGAATCGTGCTCTGAAGATATTTTCAATGCGGATGAGACTGCATGTTTTTATCACCTCCTGCCAGGCCAGATACACATTAAAGGGCAGCAGTGCAAAGGAAGGAAGAAGTGTCATCTATGCATGACAGTCCTGCTTTGCTGCAATGCAGCAGGCATGAAGAAAATTAAACCGCTCGTCAACGGCAAGTACGCAAACCCTCGCTGCACGAAAAATGCCATGTCATTAGCGTAGGACTACCACGCCAACAAACGAGCGTGGATGACCAACTTTTTTTGAGTGGCTCATCGAATTCGATGACCAAATGAGAAGGAATGATTGAAGAATTCTACTGGTTGTCGACAACTGCTCTGGTCACACTGTGAATGTTTGCTTGACTCACATTCGCTTGGAGTTTCTGCCACCAAACAACATGTCCTTGCTGCAACCCCTAGACCAGGGCATTATAAAGCGTGTGAAAGCAGAATTTTGTAAGCGCCTTGTGCAGCAGTTGATTATAAACTTCTGCTGAAAGCAGCTGGCCGCAATCAATGTTCGTCAGGCAGTGGAAATGTTCACAGGAGCTTGGTGGAACTTGAAGGCGTCCACCATAAGCAACTGCTGGTGAAAAGCAGGACTTGTCAAAGCGCCTGTGCGCCTTGAAGACGACCTGAAGGTGGCGACAACAACCCAGAGGACCTGTGGACCGAGGTTGCAGAACTGCTGCCCGCTGTCTCTTCCTTCAACGACTACAAGGAGAGCGACGTTGCAGCACTAACAGTGGCAGACCTGACAACCGTAGAGATTGTTAACTGCGTTCACAATGTCTCCAGTGACGACGACCCGAATGGAGAAGACTAAGTCATTGAACACAGAAGATGAGATGGTGTCGAACATTGATGTTTCAGTGCACATGAACAAAGTCCACACTTTCATCACGGTGCAATGAAATATCCGATGAGGTACTGCACAAAGTGCAAGATGTACACACATTCCTAATTGGTCATGTGTGCTGCACGCGCCAGAAGTAAATAACTGATTTCTTCACATAAAACAGTTTCGAAGTGAGTGAAACATTTTTAATTGAGAGTATACCTGTCTGTGCACGCGCCTACTGCCAAGGCACGTTCATTTTCATTCCTAGGTTTGTTCACTGGCTTATAACTGCAAGTTTTTCATTACAACAATATTTCAAAATAACGAACGATTTTCCGCAGTCCCACGTGACTTGTTATATCGAAATTTGACTATTGGTCAGCATCTGGCTCAGCACTTACAGGGCAGAGCTCAAGTGCTCCAAACAAATTGCCAAATGAAGCTGTTTAACTGTGGCTTGCTACCTCTGCTAGGCAATTCCTTTTGTGCAGTGCATAGGATTGCAACACGATCAATGAAAAATGCACATGATGATGCACAAGAACATGCAAGTCCTCAATGATATTTCTGGCACACTAAAGAGTGACATTAACTTTGTCTCGCAGTGTTTTGCTGTGAGACGCTCACAACAAAGATATCAGATCACCACTATGAAGTTGCTGTACCTTTCAGCAGAGCATTTGCCATCTCGTTTTTTCCTAGCACGTGTGCAAGAGAAACAGCCCTCCTTCCTCCGTCTCTTGCATTGAACACATGGCCTTTAAGGCAGCTGTTACCAAATATATCTTAATTGTAGGATGGCCTAATTTAGGCCAACTTTCTCATTTTGGGAGAAGGTGCCGAACTTCACACTTGTATCAATATGATGCAACTAGCACAGCTGTCACACCCCTGTTACAACAAAGTAGTCAGCTCTACATGCCAGCTAATATTACACCAGAATACAAACAAAATACAAAACATACAGATGACTAAAGCATTCGACCAATTTTCAGCAAGAACATGTCAAATGCTTCCGAGTTGAATGAATGCTAGGTAGTTAAAGAGAACAAGATTAATGGCACACAAGACATCCAAAGGGAATTATTTTCAGGCTTTATACAATGGTAACCTTTTGGGGCAAAGCATCTATTGGTTGAGGAACTTCAGGCCCACTAGCCTAATTTTATTAATCTATGAACTAAGGCTGCGCTCCAATCAAGCATAAACACTTCTTCATTCTCCTTGATACGAATGCATTGTTCCTGCTCTATAAGAGACCTCGCACTTTAAGAATCCTATGAATTCCTTGTGACAGTTGCCACACTAGTTGTGCAATGTAAGCCACACGTATCAAATAATTGGACTATGAACTCGTCATGCCTGATCAAACATATAAAGCATGTGAACAAATGAACTTTAAATGTCTAGGCCTTCGTGTCTACATGTTGGTGAATAACAATTGTTGAGGCTTTCAGAGCTGATGCACTGTTCACATTATGAAACAGATTCATGGCTATGAAAAGCAGAAAAGCAAAACGTCAATTTAGCCTCAGCACATTAACATGTGCATGCTCTAAACTTACCTAACAGTAGACAATTTAAACCACAACTATGTTACAACATGGGAGCAGTAGTCGTTCACAAACTGCAATCACATCATAATAATTTGCACTGAAGCACTGGTCATGGAGTAACTAGTTTATCACCCTGATGCATGTAAATGCTGCACAAAGGCAGCAAAATCTAAAAATGTCAATATTGCAACGAAGTACAATGAAAAAAAGAACATACAAAACAATATTGTATTAGCATTTGGTATAAGTGCACCACGTGTGTACCTTTAAACAATAAATGACATTTGTGTTGAAATAGCCTCAGCATGCAACTCACAGTTGTTCAGGAAAAGAAAAATTCAGCCTTATCACAGAGGCTTGACCAAGTAAATAGGGCTGGTAAGGCGTTCTGTCCAGTAACTGCAAGGGGCGCAAAAGCACTGTTTCACAAAATGCATTTTCTAATTCATACAAAGAAAAGGCTGGAGCGAGAGTGGCCCGAACACACTGCACCAAGAAAGAAACTTCACAGCCAGCTTTAACAATGGCAATGATTGAGCCAAACATTGGATCAAACCGTGTACCTGACACAAGAATGTAGTCATTCACTGCATACAAACAGCCATCCACAGTAGCTTTCTTTAGCAGAGCACTGTTGTCGGGTATTTGAACATGCCTCAGCTTGTTTAAAACAGTTGACTCCTCATTTTGGGTCATATCTGTGTACACCGCAGGAATGTGAAATAAACCTCGTGCTGCGAGGAATGACTGATACAGCTGATGCTGTTCACTCAGTGTCTTTGTAACATTTTTGAAGTTTCTCACACTTCGCATGCACTGTTTAAAATACTGGTGCTTTCCTTCGAATCTCATGGTCCAGACATGGCAAAGTGGTCCAAACTCCTGAATTAGCTGACTGTAATGCAACATATAATGATGCTTTGGCCGTAGCTTGTTAGTAGAAAAAATAAGACTTCGGGATGCTATGTAGTCTTCAGTCAAAACTTTCAAGTATGCTACTTGAGCAGGAGTTATAGTAGGTGCCATAAGGAGGTCAGTGATCTCCATGAGCTTGACAAAAAGTTCCCAGACTGGGTCACTTGCGTTGGCTACTTTCATACCTACAAACACGGGAAGCAGTCTCACTAGTGTCCAGTTCTGCAATGCATGACCTCCAAGTTTGTCACTTTGGCTAGACACTTTGGCTGGTTTATTTCGCAAATCATGGGCACTGTACTTCATAGTACAAATCCTGTTGTTAAGATATTCATATGTAAACCAGCCTTTTTCAGTCACAAAGTAACGAATATATAATGGCATATCATACCGAACCACACCTTCAAAAAGATCATGCCCAATACATGGTGGCAAACCAGACCGGCAGACATGGAAATGTTGCAGTACATGAAAAGGAGAGTTCATCACTACACCACAATCATCATGTCCTCCAGTGTTCACAACATGTTCAAGTGACTGTCTGTAGTTGTCTGGGGTTCGCCTTTCTCCTACTATATATGGGTTCTCATGGAATTGGGAACGTGTTAGTAGGCAGAAGCGGCAAAAGTATGTTGACGTACTGAAATTCTGAGTGAAACCGCCAACCATGTGGCTTCCAAGATTATCACCAGCAATGAAATCTAGCCGTACCACGTGATTCATCCCATTAATAACTAAACCTTTAGTTTCAAGTAGAAGTAAATCTTCAGTCAAAGGCTGAAGAACTCTGTCAAGACCAAACTCTTTCACGTCCTTCTGGCGGCAAAGCAAGACCAATTGCATGCTTTCAACCCGCGATCTGCAATGCAGCGGCAAATTTCCAAGTGTCATGTACACTGCAAGTAGCTTGAAATTGCCCTTTGACGAGCCTAATGGATTTACTATTTCAAATTCATCCTGATACAAAATTAGGTGTATCACATTCTCTGTGGATTGTCTGAAAGGTGGGCAGAAAATGTAATCTTGGTAGTAGTCTCCTGATGTTTGCTGACTACTAGGAGAGCAAGAGACAAGGAAATGTATCAGATGCTCAACTGGCACATAGTGGTAAGTAGATGTGACATTTTGCTTGTTCATGCCTAAAGTTATTTCCACTGGTGCCACGAAAAAAAACCTTTTTTTATAATATTTATGACGGGAGTACGAAGATCTCAGTACAGAAGATGCACCTTCAAAGGCATCTCTACAAAATGCAGAACGTATTGAAGAAAGTGTGTCAGTGGAAACTGTCTTGGCAACCTCATGCAATGACATGTTTTTGTTTAGATTGTGAAGATTCTGCAGCTCCTTAACAATGTACTGCACTGTGCTTGCTGGCACATGATGCTGAGACTCAAGCTTTAAAAGAAAAAGTGCAAAATTGTCAGTAAAAGGATTGTGCTCCAATTGGCTACTACCATTAGAGCCTGTTTCACAGGTGCCCCCAACATCAAGAATCGGCGCACGAGTATGTTCCCCATCTGGAGTAGCTGGTTCGACTTCGAAGTCAACATCTGGCACAGGTAACAGCTGTGTTGCCGTAGTGTCACGATGGTACCTTGACACATGTGTCCTGAATGACCCTGCTGACCTCAAAACACTAGAACATCCCACAAAAGGGCACATGACAGCATCTATTCCTCTATCCAAATGTGCAGCAACATGGCAAATGAACTCGCTGCGGGTAGACTCACTTGCCCCACATGAGGGCACAGAGCAGACAAATGCAGGATGATCCTGTTTGTTGCGTTGTTTCCTGTGATGCCTGAAGACGTGGCTTCGCAGGCTTTCATAGTTTTTAAACAAAGCACAGCATGGGTCACGAGGGCAAAGGGCACCACCGAGCACACTGCTGTGATAACGGTAGTGCTCGAAGTAGTCCACCAGTGTTGCAAAAGTCTGTGCACAAATGCGGCAAGCAGCCATTCTTCATTGGTGCTACAGCTGCAATAAAGACCAAACAATTACTTCTAATCTAAAGTACATGCTTTTCCTTGTGTCCACTTCTTTTTTTCAGAACTATTCAATAATATAACATTGCTTCCATTGTACTATAATGGAATCCACACTAGCATATTCGTTCTGATGGTTTGTGTGCATGTCAGCTAATGTTAATTTTCTTTCATTTCATTCTAATAGTGCTTTGGTTTTTCAAAGCAGAAACATATTCCTGCAAATACCATCAAATGCGATCATTACATGATCTGGCCATATTCATTCACAAAAATGGGGCATTACGATTAAACCGACGCAGTCTATATGTTGTCTGCCATTAATTAAGATACAAGTTCACATTTTGAGGATATGTGAAGGCCGCATCTGCTGCACACAAAATGAACATCAGCAAAGGAATGAGTCTGAACATAAACCGCTAATAGATCTGTACGCACATCCTGAAGTACATTGTCAGCTTTAGCACCGGTGTCGCACGGTCACTTTCGATCGCGATAGGAACCGATCCTTATAGAGCTCGATATGGATGCAGGCAATTCGCGAACCGCACATCGCGATCGCAGGTTAACGACCATGTAGTTCTGAGAGACGCAGACGATCAGCTAACCTCCTTACCCACTACGACAAACGAAATGATTTTTTCTTGAGAAAAAAGAAAACGAGTTTTATATTGCTATTTTATACAAATTTCATAAGTTCTTTGGACCCGCTTAGGGCAACTGGTGCGCTTGAGCTCGCCCACACTGGATCCGGATCGTTGGGCCGCGTAGCAGTGATCGTTGTCGATCGCAATCGAGAAATTCGATCCGGATGGGGCCCGATCGCGATCAAGTGACAGTGTGACACCGATATTTAACAAGTAAACCCACGGACTCGCGTGACGTGACGGAAGAGCGTAATGCCTTCACACTGCTCCTTCGCGTGCTTTGCAGGTGCCGCACCATATATAAGTAAAAATAAGTTAATTTGAAGCGCTGAGACTGTGCAGCTTACACGACGCTACATATAAAGTTTCTGGAGCAAGGGTCTTACATGCATTCCATAATGGCTTCACTGCACGACAGCTGTGTAATGCTGTGAAGGGCCGCGAGAACAAGTGCAAACCACGTGTCATTTTCTTCTGACGCGCGCTACCGCTGACAGTAAATTTTCTCGCAGTTCGCAACTTAAGAAAATAGTCAACACGGCATACATACGAAACGCAAGCACAAAGTATCATGCCTTTGAATGGGCGAAAGAAATGAGGTTGTAGTCCTAGCTTCACAGCAACAAAGGCCAACCCAGAGTGTTGTCAGATGCGCACGCAGCTAAACGACAGTTGTTGCCACATTCGTTTTCCGGAGCTGCTTTGGTGTCAGTCTATATATGTCCCATAAGCGCTGAAAACATCGAACGCGTGAGCTCTTTACCCTCGCCAACGGAATTCTTTATAGGGCTCGCACGTACGACTCTGCCCGACTCGCAACAGTTATGGGCATTTCGCGCTTTCCCGTGTGGCTTACAACTGCTGTGCATAAGATCACTGACAGAAGTAGTAAAATAAAGCTTACCTGGTTTTAAATCAGAAGTCCAGCGACGAGGCACTTGACAAAAGACGGGTCACACGGCGCTGAAAAAACTCGGAGAACCTGATGAGCACAGCAGCAGCGAACCATAGAATAAAGAACAACTTTAGAGAAGGGAAACTGTACCTTCCGCAGTGGTTCGAAAATAAGCAGCGGCAGCGCATGGAACTTACCTAGGTGGACGCCAGATGACGCTGCTAAAACAGAAAGCGGAAATGCGCATTTTCTTTTTTTTTAGAGCATTATTCAATATGGCCGCTTTTTGCCGGTGGTGTACGCTTGTATCCGCTCGTACGCGCCGTACTCGCCTCGGCTGCCGCGTAGCCGGTGCGTTCTAATTGCCAGGAGACCAAAGAGCCTCTACTGACGCCCATACAAACAAACCACAAGTGAGTGAACAGAACGTGCGACTTTATTGGCAGAAGACAAGCAGTGTATGTACATTCTCGTGCAATAGCAGAAATAAAATTTGTATGTCGAGATACACTGGAATCTTTGACGCGAGCTCGTAAACGGCTCACCGTCGTCGTCACACATGGCGGTCTAGTAACGAGCGACAACCAGCGGCTCATGCAGATTGGTCAGTGTCCCGCCTGTTTGCAGCGGCAGTCGCCGTTAAAGATGAGCAACTTGCACTGCGAAACAATCGGGTGAACCAGGCATCTGCTGCCGCAGCCAACACAGCGACATGAACTACCCGGCATTTTAGCCTTAACTCCTTTCCAACCTCCACGTTACTTTTCTTTCGGAGGCCGCTAATGTGTGGCTCGCACTTGGTCTCCCACATTGTCTCAATATGGACAAGTCGCTTTCGTGGGCATCACCTTCATCAGCCATTTTTGCGGGCCTTTGCACCCAACTTCACACACGTCGGACCATGTAAGCACGTATGCCGGTCTCCGTTCGTGCTTAATCGCGGCCGAGAAAGGCAACAGGCACAATTTGCCCATGGCTGCAGTAGGAAAGGCTGAACGTGAACGGGGAGCACGAATCACGGTGTGTAAATTGGGAGTCTATGTCGCTGTGCAGATTGCAGGAGCAAATGCTTACTTCGAGAAACTGCTTTCCAGTGCAACTGACCAGGCCGCCACATCCGATAAGCATAACACGGCGACCGTAACCAAGTGAGATAACAGCAAAAATAAACGGCAATCATTCACCACATAGTGTTCAGAGAATACGTTATACATTGGCTACAAACCATATGGCAACAGTGAGCATTCACATACACGGGTCTCTTAGGATACATTCAGCCGCCTACTTACAGGCATAATGCTTGCCTTCGTCGCATGTGGTGGTCTGGTAACGAGCGACAAACAGCAGTGCAAACAGATTGGACAGAGCGTCGCACCTGTTTGAACCGACAGTTGCCGTTGAAGATGAGCAACTTCCATTGCGAAGAAATCAGGTGATGCAGGCATCTGCTGCCACAACCAACACAGCGAAATGGACTATCCGGCATTTTAACGTTAACTCCTTTCCAACCTGCATGTTTCTTTTCTGTCGAGGGCCACTAATGTGTGGCTCACATTTGGCGTGCCACTTTGTCTCAATATGGACAAGTCGCTTTCGTGGGCATCACCTTCGGCAGCCATTTATGCGGGCCTTTCCACCCATGTGGCTATGAACTTCAAAAACGTTGGACCATGTAAGCACGTATGCTTGTCTCCGTTCCTGCTTAATTGCGACTGAGAAAGGCCGCAGGCACAATTTGCACATGGCTGCAGCAGGAAAGGCTGAACGGGGAGCACGAATCATGGTGTGTAAATTGGGAGTCTATGTCGCTGTGCGGACGGCAGGAGCAAATGCTTACCTCGAGAGACTGTTTTCCAATGCAACTGACCAGGCCCCCACATCCGATAAGCATAATACGGCGACCGTAACCAAGTGAGATAACAGCAAAAATAAACGGCAATCATTCACAACATAGTGTTCAGAGAATACATTATACATTGGCTACAAACCATATGGCAACAGTGAGCATTCACATACACGGGTCTCTTAGGATACATTCAGCCGCCTACTTACAGGCATAATGCTTGCCTTCGTCATATGTGGTGGTCTGGTAACGAGCGACAAACAGCAGTACAAACAGATTGGACAGAGCGTCGCACCTGTTTGAAACGACAGTAGCCGTTGAAGATGAGCAACTTCCATTGCGAAGCAATCAGGTGACGCAACCAACACAGCGAAATGGACTATCCGACATTTTAGCATTAACTCCTTTCCAACCTGCATGTTTCTTTTCTGTCGAGGGCCACTAATGTGTGGCTCACATTTGGTGTCCCACTTTGTCTCAATATGGACAAGTCGCTTTCGTGGGCATCACCTTTGGCAGCCATTTTTGCAGGCATTTCCCCCCGTACGGCTATCAACTTCATACACTTCGAACCATGTAAGCACATATGCTGGTCTCAGTTTTGAGCAAATCATGGCCGAGGTAGGCCACAAGCACAATTTGCCCATGGCTGCAGCAGGAAAAAATGAACGGGGAGCACCAGTTATGGTGTGTGTACACTGGGAGTCCATGTCGCTGTGCGGACTGCAGGAGCAAATGCTTACCTCGAGGGACTGCTTACCAATGTAACTGAGCAGGCCCCCACATCCGAGAAATGTAACACGGCGACCACAACCAAGTGGGGCACCAAAACCAGATTCTGCAATCTATCATTCAGTGTAGCTTGCGCAAAGACCCAGGCTATCGAGGAAGAAGAGCAACCATCAACGCGACTAGGAATATGTAAAATGAGAAAGCTTGCATTCAAGAGAGAAGCCACCCTGCTCTGCAAGCATTGAAGGCCAAAAACATCAAGAAAAGTAAAATGGTGCATAGCAAATAGTGCGTAGGTTAATGCAAGAAACATGTCGATGTTGCATCAGCTATTTCAGGAGAGGAATTGTGCATGACAACATGCACTAAAAGGTACTGCTACAGATATGTTATGCTACTAGACAGTGACTGGTGTTAAGTATCAGCGAAGAATCGGTTGACCTTTATGTTTGGATGAGGATGAATGATCTCTAACGAGAATGGGCAATGAAAAAGCTTGCATTTATACAAGAAAAATTACACTTGGCACAAATGGAATTGACATGGCCCGGAAGCTGATTAAGGGCAAACTGATGGAACTCTTTTGGCCAGCGTCGTCCGCGCTTGATCAGAAGTTGCAGGCGCATCTGAAGACGAAGAATTTCCATAAAGTCCTTTTTGAGTTACCTGGATGACTCAGCCAATTTGTCCGCGCTGGTGGAATGGTGGCTGAAGCTCTTTTCAGTCTTGACACAGTGCTCTGCAGACTTGATATCTCATGTAAATTCTTCTGCATGCACTTCTTTGTTCGTGGTGTAAAAGCCTTGCAAATTCAGCTCCAGCCCCTTTCTGTTGGTGTGGATAGGAGCTCCTGTGATGACCAAGGTATGCTTGGCATGGACTCTGTTGGGGCAGAATGGTGACACATGAGATACAGCACAGATTAGCCAAACTCGTGTGTTTTCTTTTATGTTCGAACCAATTATACTGAACCATAAACATGAGCAAACATTCATTTCTGCTGCAAACAAATGACATGTATCTCAAGACTAGCAAGACAATACAGCATATATCAGGCATACTTATTTCTGAACCACATGTTGTTTACCTTGTAGTAGCAGCCAATGTCCACACAATGGCCTTGTTGTAGCAGGCAGCAGCTTCTGTTTAGTGTGTGGAGTGTGTTGCTTTATACTGGTGCCATCCTCATTACTGCATGTCTGGAACAGAAATTTTGACTGAATCAGAAATTGAAAAAAGCACAATTTTGCCATATGAAATGCAAAAAGGTGTGACATATATATTGTAATGGTTTGCGACTACAGAACACATGCAAATATACCCTGTCTGTTCTAGGGCGCTTAAGCAGCACGTTAAATAAATATTGCTATTGTCCATAAATTTATGCCTGCCTAACTATACAATGCATGTAAACAGTTTAAGTATTATTAAGATCACAAATGAGAACATTCGTGCGTTCATTTATACACTGGAAGAGATCACACTGCTGGTTCCACAAGCAAATACATGAAAGTCATGAAGCTATTAGAACTGATGCATTATTTTTCTGCACGAACGTGATGCACTGCAAATAAATGCAAAAATAAATGCCCTACGGTAAACCAAACTGAACAGCAAGAACATTTGGAACCAACAAGTACGAAATATGAGTGAATTATCACGCTTGCAACTGTTTAATACATTAAATTCTGTACTTTCACATCATTTTACCAAAGGATTATTCGATTTTGTGGACGAAAAAAGTTGCCGGCGGACTCGAAAATAAGTTTTATATGTATATTGTTAAGGCTACCCAGTCACCTATGGCCACGGCTACAGTAAGATGAAAAATGAGGCGCGCGTTCCGATATCGCTCTTTCTTTCCCGATTGTGTGTGTATAACGACAGCCTCGCAAGTAACGATTTATTTAGGAAACAGCAACGGAGGATCCCGACTGCCATATGCTGTGCAGGATCTAGTTCGTTAACTTGTCTCCGCCTGTAAGTTAATGAGACGAATATTATATAACGATTCAAGCAGCGGTGTTAAACGACTCACCGTTATTGCCGTTGTCAGCCGCACCAGAATCCAGCTCCCGTTTCGATGCAGACGTGTTCCGAATGGCTCACGATTGATACCCAACTTTCGGGCTTACATGTCCGCTTGCAAACACGTCACTTCACCCCAGGTTAAATAACGCGTGACATCGAAGCGCAATAAACTAGTTTTAGCGAAAAAGAAGCAACCAGCCTGAGCGCACGAACATGAATCCGTGCCGCCATGCACTCGAAAATACCGGTAAAAATTTTAAATCCAGGCCAGAGGTCACGTGAAAGATCGATGATGCTGAACGCTATTTGCGTTTATAATGACAAAGAAACAATAAACTTACTTACAAAGAATACAATATCAAATTAGCAATGATAATTTCGCCCTCTTTTTCATGTAATAAACGTACTTCGGTAATTGTAGGAGAAAGTTTGCAAAAAAAAAAAATTGCGCTTATTACGGCGCCTCCAGCGGAAAATGTTCAAACTAACGTAAGCATCCCGAAGTGATATTACTATGCTGGCTTTGTTAGCAGCAGCGCGCGGTCGATTTTTTCGCCCTCTGTGGCCATTTGTTGAACTTGAGAGTGTGCGGGGCCTGCAGCGAACCGAGTGAAGTGTCGCCAGTGTCGCCACCTTCCGCTTGCGCAGTCCGAACTTGTGTTACCGCTAGACAGCTAATGAGTACTAGCTAGTGAGTACGCGTGATAATGAGCGCCTCACCTCGACCGCACAATATTTTCGGAGTTCTATTTAAGATAACAGTCATCGCCTCAAAGAGACATGCGGATACCTGCAGTTTTCACTCTCAGTGCGCGCTGCCCGCCACAATTTACGGAAATTCTCCGTTTTTGGAAATACGGACGATAAACACGTTTTTTTTTCTTTTTAACGTATGTTTCCTCCGTTTTCGACAAAACAGAAGTGTCGTCCGTTGTTTCTACGTAGAATCCCTCCGTTTTTCATAAAACATGACACTGCCTGTATTTTTTACGTATGTTTTCTACGTTATTTTACGGAAATTTTTTGCAGTGTACCCAAGCCTGGGTACTACCCAGATAACGTTTCGCGCGCCGCCACCAGGTGCCGTTACTATACCTCAAGCGCAAGCCGCCCATTGGGGGTGAGCTCAACCACTACCATCGGCGTGACCATCGGCATGACGTCGTATGGGGGATCACGTGGACACAGTGGCCGTGTCGGCTGCTTCGGAACCGCCGAAGCGAGCTGAAAAAGAAAGTTTAAAGTCCCACCTGCACTGCGGTTCTGATTAAGTGGTGAGGCTTTCCTGCCTTGGGTACCTGCTTCACATTTGAAAGCACTTAATAGGTAGTGGCTGCCTTTGAAGGCGCGCAGCATGGTAGGCTACTTCTCGGTGCTGCGGTGCCGGACGTACGCAACGGAGCCCGGTGTCAGCCTTGTTGGAATCTCAGCGCTGACGCCCGTTGTTGCAAATGGGTCGCAAGCCCCAAGGGTAGCGTTGGCCTGGCGGCCTGGGGCACAACTGGAAGCATCCGAAGGTCCCGGCAAAGCATGAGTCGACTGGTAACAGAACAACTTGTTTATTTTAACATCGCAAAAGAGCGGGCGGTCAGGTCGACCGAAGTGGAGAGACGGGAGAGCACGTAACTCAACAGAAGAAATCGGAGCCTCTCTCTCGGCGTCCGGGGGCAGCTGCTCTTATACTCTCGGAGTTGAGGGCAAGAAGGAACGTCTCGGGTTGAGACCACGTGACTCTGGGCCCGGACAGGCTGAGAGACATGTTGAGACGAGTGTAGTGACGCATCGCCGAGCCGGCGCCGATCAGACCTCCTCGCTTCACACTTGGGGAGCTCCTCTCCCCGGCTGCTGCGCTTTGACAAGCGTGGCACACACACACACACGCACACACGAAGACACGTGGCACTGAAACACGCCTGGACGCGCTTGGCGGGGAGGCGTATCGGCGGCGCTGAACGGGCCAAAATGTCCGCCGCTTTGAACGAAGCCCCGGCGTCCGTTGCATCCGCGCCGGCTATACCGCGCGTCGTAGGCGAAACGTAACAGACCGCCCCGCCGGGGGAAGGAGATCCCGATGGTCAGGGGACTGCATCCGCTGTCCGGAGGGATGTCGCTTGATGATGCTCATAACCGAAGTCGGTCGTCCTTCGGCGTTTCTTGAGCGCAGCGCACAGAGAAGGCCTCGTTCTCTCGTTCAGGTTCACACAGGACACTGCAAAGTGACTTCGGGAGAGTTGACATTTTTGTTCTCGTTCCCGGCAAGCGTTAGAACTACGCCGAAACTCAACCGCTCAGTCAGCAAGCACGAAACAACCCTCACCAAGTCCTGCCAGGCTCCTTCCCCCTTTATACCACTGCCTAGCTTCTTACAGTAGTCTAGCAGCACTCAGAACGCGTCCACAAATCGAAAAATTGCACTAGAAAGCACATCATCACTTTGAAACACTACACAAAAGCAATATGTTAAAAATCCTGCCTCAGGAAGAAAAACATCAGTAACAAATAACTTTGAGGCTGATTCTTACGTTAGGGGCCTCGACTTAAGCCATCGGCGTTACCGTTGAGACTCCCCTTTTTGTAACGCACCTCAGAGGAATATTGTTGCAAAGCGAGGCTCCAGCGCAGGAGGCGGCCATTTGTGGAAGAGATAGACTGCAGCCATTGGAGAGGGCAGTGATCCGTCTCGAAGCATGCGAAGCGGAGACCGCAGCGAGCGACCGTACACTAGCTCAGCTGGCGAAAACCCCGTAGCCGCATGCGGCGCGGTCCTCAATGCAAACATCACCCCAGGCAGACACAGCTCCCAGTCAGTTTGATGTTCAAAACACAATGCTCTCAACACGCGCTTCATGACGGAGTGGAGCTTCTCAACGGAATTCGACTGGGGGTGGTGCACTGAGCTGTGTAACAGCTTTACCCCGCACCTTTCGAGAAAGGCTGTCGTCAAAGCGCTCGTAAACACCGTGCCCTGATCTGACTGGATTTCCGCAGGAAAACCAACTCGCGCAAATATGGACAGTAGTGCATTGACTATCTCAACTGAGCTGAGTTCTTTAAGCGGCACTGCTTCAGGGAACTTTGTCGCTGGGCAGATCACAGTCAAAATGTGTCTGTACCCCGTGGCTGTTACCGGCAGAGGTCCCACTGTATCAATAACGAGCCGTCTAAAAGGCTCCGTAATGATAGGTACCAACTTCAACGGCGCCCTCGATTTGTCCCCTGGTTTGCCCACCCGCTGACAGGTGTCGCATGTCTTCACAAAGTGGTCTGCGTCCCGAAAACACCCTGGCCAATAGTACTCTTGCAAGAGACGGTCCTTAGTTTTCTTAACTCCTAGGTGTCCGGACCACGAACCCCCATGCGACAAGCGCAACAGATCCTGACGATAGCATTGAGGCACGATCAGCTGATCGAACTCCACTCCCCTGCGGTCTAGATACTTCCGGTACAGGACCCCACCTCTTTCCACAAAGCGAGCATTTTTCTTGGCGATACCTTCCCTGACAATGCAGCGTATGTTTTCTAGGCTGCCATCCTTCTTTTGCTCGGCTATCAAAGCCGCCCGGCTGACTTTTAGCAACCTATTAAGTCCGTCTGACGTAGGCGCGATGAGCAAATCTGCAGATAGCTCTTCTAACTTTCCCGCATCGGGAATTTCCTCTCCAGTATCTGGTGCCTTTAACGCTACAGGCTCAATTTTATTCAGTTCGGGCGTGCTCTGAATATCAGCTTGCTGCGCCTCTGACCCTTTCTCACTGTTCGACAACGTCGGCCCCGCAACTACCGCCTTTGCAGCGAGCTCCCGAACCTTCGATCTGGTTAAGGCCTGAACGCTAGCCTCACCAAACAAAAGCCCCTTCTCGCGCAGGAGGTGATCGGACCTGTTCGAAAATAGGTACGGGTACTGGGGGGGGCAGCATAGATGACACTGCGGCCTCCGTCTCAAGCGCTCCGAAAGGTCCTTCAATAAGCACTTTTGCTACGGGCAGACACACGCTATGAGCTTCCACTGCTTGCTTGATCCATGCGCACTCGCCCGTGAACATATCGGGTTCTACGTAAGAGGGGTGAACTACATCCATTGTAGCTGCGGAATCGCGAAGCACTCGGCACTCTTTCCCGTTCACGAGGAGGTCTCGCATGTAAGGCTCGAGAAGCTTCATGTTCTCGTCAGTGCTGCATAATGAAAAAACACGACTTTTGTTTTTGTTTCTGGACACTGCGCCGAAAAGTGACCCGGCTTCTGGCACGTATAACACACGCGCGCTTGCCTCGCCTCGAACCGCTTTCTGCGTTCGGCTTCGGTTGCCGCCGTCTCCTTACGTTCGGTCGGACTGCTTTCACTCGCATCCGCACTACGTGTGTCCCCCTTTGCTCTCATGGGCGTGAACTTCGGCCTCTCAAACTTGGAGCCAAATTCACCCTTTTGACCGTCCTTAGCTCCGCGAGCCCGACGCGTCACAAACTCCTCGGCTAGCTCAGCGGCTCTAGCCACCGTACTAACGTCTGGCCTATCCAAGACCCAGTACCGCACGTTCTCAGGTAACCGACTATAAAACTGTTCCAGCCCGAAACACTGCAGAACTTTCTCGTGGTCACCAAACGCTTTCTCTTCTTTGAGCCACTCCTGCATGTTTGACATAAGCCTGTAGGCAAACTCTGTATATGACTCACTTTTGCCTTTCTCATTTTCCCGAAACTTCCGACGGAACGCCTCCGCTGACAGCCTGTACTTTTTTAGCAGACTCGATTTCACTTTGTCGAAATCCTCTGCCTCCTCTCTCTCCAAGCGAGCGACTACGTCGGCCGCCTCGCCGGGTAACAAAGTGAGCAAGCGCTGTGGCCACGTTTCCCGAGAGAACCCCTGCTTCTCGCACGTTCGCTCAAAGTTAACCAGGAACAAACCAATGTCCTCTCCAAGCTTAAACGGCCGCATCAGGTCAGTCATTTTGAACAATACTCGTTCTCCTGCACCGTGTGCCTGACTTGCATTACGAGCGCGTTCCATCTCTACCTCGAGACGCTTCATTTCCAAAGCGTGTTGACGGTCGCGCTCCTCTTTTTCTTTCTCTTGTTGCTCTCGCTCTTTCTCTTTCTGTTCTTTACGTTCGCGCTCATCTTTCTCTTTTTGCTCTTTACGTTCGCGCTCCTGTCTTTTTGCCGTCTCCCTCTCCTCAATGGTCTCAAGGCATTCCGACAGCTCGTCATCCTCAGCTTCTAACTCAAGAATAGCCCTTAGCAGTTCTGGTTTTCTGAGTTTGTCTGAGACATCCAGACCCAACTCTCTTGCAAGCTCCAGCAATATCGGTTTGCGCAACGACTTCAAATCCATGGCTGCTCTGAATGCTGCTTTCTCTATTGCCTACTATTGTCTTGCCGCGAACTAACCCGGCAGCAACGACAACCACAATTACCAGCTCTGTTTCTGACACTAACAAAAGCCTGGCAAAACTCAGAAGAAGAAAGTCCCGCACTCACCAAACCTCGCAGCCAAGAATTCAGCGCAGTCGTTCCGCTGCAGGCAACCAGTCATCACACAGGGCTCGTTGCACTGCTCCCGGATGGTCGTTGTGCTGCTCAGCATACAGTCACCTGCATATCTTCGCTGCTGGCCTCCGTTGTCTCGATCTCACCGCTGGAAACCAGCTGTTGGAACCTCAGTGCTGACGCCCGTTGTTGCAAATGGGTCGCAAGCCCCAAGGGTAGCGTTGGCCTGGCGGCCTGGGGCACAACTGGAAGCATCCGAAGGTCCCGGCAAAGCATGAGTCGACTGGTAACAGAACAACTTGTTTATTTTAACATCGCAAAAGAGCGGGCGGTCAGGTCGACCGAAGTGGAGAGACGGGAGAGCACGTAACTCAACAGAAGAAATCGGAGCCTCTCTCTCGGCGTCCGGGGGCAGCTGCTCTTATACTCTCGGAGTTGAGGGCAAGAAGGAACGTCTCGGGTTGAGACCACGTGACTCTGGGCCCGGACAGGCTGAGAGACATGTTGAGACGAGTGTAGTGACGCATCGCCGAGCCGGCGCCGATCAGACCTCCTCGCTTCACACTTGGGGAGCTCCTCTCCCCGGCTGCTGCGCTTTGACAAGCGTGGCACACACACACACACACGCACACACGAAGACACGTGGCACTGAAACACGCCTGGACGCGCTTGGCGGGGAGGCGTATCGGCGGCGCTGAACGGGCCAAAATGTCCGCCGCTTTGAACGAAGCCCCGGCGTCCGTTGCATCCGCGCCGGCTATAGACCGTTTTTTCGTAGGCGCCGCCATATTGTGAACGCAGTGGCGCCGCCTATGAGCAGCGCCATACTGGCTTGGGTGAAAGCGGTCTTTTGCATGGCAGGTATACGCCCGGCGGTAGGTGCTGGCGTTTGTTTTCGCGGCCGTGTGGTCTGTTTAGTATGACGTGCGTCTTCTACATAGTAAACGGTTCTGTGAGACGTGCTGAAGTGGTTTAATGCGTCATGGCCGGAATTTCTGCTGGCGTTGAGGTGGGCGGAACACGCAGCGCGATGCGTGCGCGCATATTTGAGCCTACAATCAGCCTCGGGGATCAATTGTGTATTTCCGAATGTTCCTATCACTAATGCGACCTATTGCAATATTATCCACTATTTCTAAGCTGCGGTTTAGGAGCCATGAAACATACGCGACGATCGTAACAGCGTGCACATGGGTACCGTTCTGCTACGATAGGAGCTGTGCTGTTATACTTTGACAAGCGTTGAAAATGTTCGCTGCAGGTTACATTGCGTGACTACTTGGTTAGATGAATGAGGTTTCCACCCACGAATAAAATAGTTCTGGCTATTAATAGCAGCATACCTTACCGTCTGAATTAAGCTTGTCCAGCAAAGCGACGGTTTATGAACTGCGCGAGTGTCCCAAGCAGTAGTAGGTGCTGGATTACAGATATCTTTGTTCGCTACAGCGCATGGTCCAAGCATACGGCATCAGCCGTTATATATTTATAAACGTTGAGCGGCGTTAGCCCGTTTTCTGATGCTTTTTAGAGAAAGAGGATAACAGAATTTTTTTTTTCTCGTTGTGTTCGTTCAGTTCTCTACGACACACTCACACGTATTACGGAAATCTTGCGCTCAAAAATAGCCATCGCATTCTTTTTATGCGAACCCTCTCGTATATTGTCACGTGGTAGTGACGGGGAAGAAAGAAGCAGTACGGTGGAATACAAAACTAGCTTTTATTGGGCGAACCTGTGCCCACAAAACAGGCTACACTTATAGCACAACGAAAGCGGCGAACACAGTCGGCGATCGTCGAAAATCTGATCTGCGGGTCAAGCGGGTCGGCTTTTATAGAGCAGTCGTCGAATGTTCCAGACTAATCGTTCGGACCCGCGTGCCTTCCACAAAGTTCTACACCATTCGCGTCAGGTGATGAAATCAGATAACATAAGTCTCGGCGACAACAGACAGCGGATAGAAGCATCGATAACTTTCCAGAAACTTCGGATACATGCAGGCGCGTCCCATGCTGTGCGATTACATTTGTTAGGCGGCGAAACGTGGTTGCCCGATAAAGATAAGTACACGTGTCAATACCCCCCTCTTAAAAAAGCATCGTCCCGATGCTACAAATATAAGAGAGCGAAACACAAAAGGACACTTCTTTAACATAAGTAACAAAAAAGAAATAAAGTCCAAAGGTCAGTTATGCGAAGCCACAAAGTTCGTTAACGCTGGTAGTAGGGCTTGAGTCGCACAACGTGGACTATTTCAGGTCGCGAGCGGCGCCGCTGTGATAGCGAAATACCGTCTGGCACGACCTCATAGTCCAGTGCGCCAATACGTCGGATGATCTTGTACGGTCCGAAATAGCGACGCAAAAGCTTCTCGCTCAGTCCTCGTCGGCGTATAGGGGTCCAAACCCAAACACGGTCACCGGGCTGGTACTCCACGAAGCGTCGTCGGAGGTTGTAGTGTCGGCTGTCGGTCCTCTGCTGGTTCTTGATTCGCAGGCGGGCGAGCTGTCGGGCTTCTTCGGCGCACTGGAGGTAGGTACGGACGTCAAGGTTCTCCTCGTCCGTGACGTGAGGCAGCATGGCGTCGAGCGTCGTCGTCGGGTTCCTGCCGTAGACCAGCTTGAACGGCGTGATCTGTGTCGTTTCTTGTACCGCCGTGTTATAAGCGAATGTTACGTACGGCAGGACGGCATCCCAGGTCTTGTGTTCGACGTCGACGTACATCGCTAGCATGTCGGCGAGGGTCTTATTCAGCCGCTCCGTAAGACCATTCGTCTGCGGGTGGTAAGCCGTTGTCCTCCTGTGCCTTGTCTGACTGTATTTCAGAATGGCTTGGGTGAGCTCCGCTGTAAAGGCCGTTCCTCGGTCGGTGATGAGGACTTCTGGGGCGCCATGTCGCAGCAGAATGTTTTCGACAAAGAATTTCGCCACTTCGGCTGCGCTACCTTTCGGCAGTGCTTTTGTTTCAGCGAAGCGGGTGAGGTAGTCCGTCGCCACGACTATCCACTTATTTCCGGTTATTGACGTCGGAAAGGGTCCCAACAAGTCCATCCCGATCTGCTGGAATGGTCGGCAAGGAGGCTCGATTGGCTGTAGTAATCCGGCTGGCCTTGTCGGCGGTGTCTTGCGTCGCTGACAGTCTCGGCATGTTCTGACATAACGGGTGACGTCGGCGGTCAGGCGCGGCCAATAATACTTTTCTTGTACCCTCGATAGTGTCCGGGAAAATCCGAGGTGTCCAGCGGTCGGATCGTCATGTAGGGCGTGCAATACTTCTGGACGAAGTCCTGACGGGACAACAAGAAGGTAATTGGCGCGGACTGGTGAGAAGTTCTTCACGAGTAGACTGTCTTGAAGCGTGAAGGAAGATAATCCGCGCTTAAATGCCCTGGGAACAACGTCGGTGTGCCCTTCCAAATAATCGACGAGGCCTTTAAGTTCCGGGTCCGCTCGTTGTTGTTCGGCGAAGTCTTCCGCGCTTATTATTCCAAGGAAGGCGTCGTCATCCTCGTCATCTTGCGGCGGCGGGTCAATGGGGGCGCGTGATAGGCAATCGGCGTCTGAGTGTTTTCGTCCGGACTTGTACGTTACAGTGATGTCGTATTCTTGTAGTCTCAGGCTCCACCGTGCCAGCCGTCCTGAGGGATCCTTTAAATTCGCTAGCCAACACAAGGCGTGATGGTCGCTGACGACTTTGAATGGCCTGCCATATAGGTAAGGGCGAAATTTCGCTGTAGCCCAAACGATGGCGAGGCATTCCTTTTCGGTTGTAGAATAATTGCCTTCCGCTTTTGACAACGACCGGCTAGCGTAAGCTATCACGTGTTCATGTCCATCTTTTCTCTGGACCAGGACGGCGCCGAGGCCTAGGCTACTGGCGTCAGTGTGGATTTCGGTATCGGCGTGCTCGTCGAAGTGCGCAAGTACGGGCGGCGACTGCATGCGTCGTTTGAGTTCTTGAAATGCGTCGGCCTGCGGCGTTTCCCACTTGAACTCGACGTCACATTTAGTTAGCTGCGTCAGCGGCTCAGCGATGCGTGAAAAGTTCTTGACAAATCGCCTGTAGTAGGCACACATGCCAAGAAATCTACGCACTGCCTTCTTGTCGATGGGCTGTGGGAACTTTGCTATGGCAGCTGTCTTCTGCGGGTCGGGGCGGACTCCAGATTTGCTGATGACGTGGCCTAAAAATAGAAGCTCCTCGTAAGCGAAGCGGCACTTTTCCGGCTTCAGAGTAAGTCCTGATGACCTGATGGCCTCTAGTACTGTTGCCAGCCGCCTAAGGTGAACGTCGAAATTTCCGGCGAAGACGACGACGTCATCCAAGTATACGAGACAGGCCTGCCACTTCAATCCTGCTAAAACCGTGTCCATTACGCGCTGGAACGTTGCAGGCGCCGAGCACAGTCCGAATGGCATAACCTTGAACTCGTAGAGGCCGTCTGGGGTGATGAAGGCGGTCTTTTCGCGATCTCTTTCGTCGACTTCTATTTGCCAATAGCCAGACTTGAGGTCCATGGACGAGAAGTATTTAGCGTTGCAGAGCCGATCCAATGCGTCGTCTATCCGTGGGAGGGGGTATACGTCCTTCTTCGTGATCTTGTTCAGACGACGATAATCGGCGCAGAAACGTAGGGTTCCGTCCTTTTTCTTTACCAGAACAACAGGGGATGCCCACGGGCTTTTCGACGGCTGGATGATGTCGTCGCGCAACATTTCGTCGACTTGTTCTCTTATAGCTTCACGTTCTCGCGCCGAAACTCGGTAAGGGCTCTGACGGAGTGGTCGAGCGCATTCCTCGGTGATTATGCGATGCTTGGCGACTGGTGTTTGTCGAATCCTCGATGACGTCGAAAAGCAGCCTTTGTATCGTCGGAGCAGACTTCTGAGCTGCTGTTGCTTAATCATAGGGAGATTTGGATTAATGTCGTAGTCTGGTTCGGGAACCATGGTCGTCGGGGTAGATGCGGCGGAATCCGAGAGGACAAACGCATGACTTGTTTCCAGAATTTCCTCGATGTACGCGATCGTCGTGCCCTTGTTGATGTGCTTGAACTCCTGGCTGAAGTTTGTCAGCAACACTTCAGTTTTCCCTCCATGCAGTCGAGCGATCCCTCTTGCGACGCAAATTTCACGGTCTAGCAGTAGACGTTGGTCGCCTTCGATGACGCCTTCTACGTCAGCGGGTGTTTCGGTGCTGACCGAAATAACAATGCTGCAGCGAGGCGGGATGCTCACTTGATCTTCGAGCACACTCAAGGCGTGATGGCTACGAGGGCTCTCCGGCGGCATTGCTTTATCTTCCGACAGCGTTACTGACTTCGATTTCAGGTTGATGATTGCGCCGTGTTGGTCCAGGAAGTCCATACCGAGAATGACGTCTCGTGAACACTGTTGGAGGATAACGAAGGTGGCTGGGTAAGTCCGGTCATGAATGGTTATTCTTGCCGTGCAGATCCCAGTCGGCGTGATGAGGTGTCCTCCAGCGGTGCGAATCTGAGGGCCTTCCCATGCGGTCTTAACTTTCTTCAACTGGGCGGCGATGGGTCCACTCATGACGGAGTAATCAGCGCCTGTGTCCACTAAGGCGGTAACTGCGTGGCCGTCGAGAAGCACTCGAGGTCGGTGGTTCTTTGTCTGGCGTTGCAGTTAGGTCTTGGCGTCGGATCGCGGCTGCGTCGTGTTGAACTGAAGCTGGAACGTCGCGTCGTCAAGTCGTCTTTCGTCGGTGTAGTCTTGGCTTCCTGACTGCGTCGGGACGGCGGCGGGTCGTTATTATGTCGTCGAGGTGGTCTCTTCGTCGTCTTCGTCGGCGGCGGAGGATCTTCGTCAGTTCGACGAACAGCAACCGCACCTCCATCGGTTGCTGCTTTTAGTTTTCCGGGTATGGGCTCGCAGAGCGGCCCCGGGCTGGGCCAGTGTATGGACGGCGCTGCGGCGACAGGTAGCGGCCTGGTGACGGCGAACGGGATGGTCGTCGAGAGTTCCACTGAGTGCCGGCTAGGTAATCGGCAATGTCACGTGGGCGCTCCCCAAGCTGTGGACGCGGCGCGTTGACGGCGAACCCTCTCAGTCCCATGTCGCGGTATGGGCATCGGCGGTACACATGGCCGGCTTCTCCGCAGTGATAGCAGAGCGGGCGGTGGTCGGGGGCTCGCCAAATGACCGTCTTCCTCGCATAGGTGCGCTGGGCGACGGGTGGGCGCGCTGGCGGCGGCGGCGGCGGACGACGGAATTGCGGTGTTGCAGGACCTTGGCGCGGTCGCGCAGGGGGGCCTTGACGGCGGGCGACGACGGCGGCGTAGGTCATTGCTTCCGGCTGCGGTGGTTCTGGTTGCACCTCAGGAACTCCAAGGGATCGGTGCACCTCTTCTTTCACGATGTCGGCGATAGAGGCCACTTGAGGCTGCGACGAAGGCAAGACCTTGCGCAGTTCTTCGCGCACAATGGCCCTGATGGTCTCGCGCAGATCGTCCGTGGCCAGTGACTGAATTCCTGCGTAGTGGGTAGAGCTTGTGCGGCGGTTGAATTGCTGGTTCCGCATTTCGAGTGTCTTCTCAATGCCGGTGGCCTCGCGAAGGAACTCTGCTACGGTCGTCGGTGGGCTTCGTACCATTGCGCCGAAAAGTTCTTCCTTCACACCACGCATGAGTAGGCGTACTTTCTTTTCCTCGGCCATATCCGGGTCGGCGTGGCGGAACAGACGGCTCATTTCTTCCGTAAAGATGGCTACGTTCTCATTTGGTAGCTGCACTCGGGCGTCCAGCATAGCTTCGGCCCTTTCCTTGCGCACGACGCTTGTAAAGGTGCGCAGGAAGCCGGTACGGAACAGGTCCCATGTTGTCAATGTCGACTCCCTGTTCTCGAACCACGTTCTCGCGGCGTCTTCTAGGGCGAAGTATACATGCCGCAACTTGTCGTCGGAGTCCCAGTTGTTGAAAGTCGCGATTCGCTCGTACGTCTCCAGCCAGGATTCCGGGTCTTCAGTTGCTGCTCCATGGAAGGTCGGTGGGTCCCGAGGTTGTTGCAGGACAACGGGTGTCGATGGGGCAGCCATTGGGGTTGTCTTGGCCACGATCTTCTTGGTCTTCTCAGGTAGAAGTCCGTGTTCCGGGGGCAGCTGTTGTAGACGACGGCTTACTCGATGGTCCGTGACTACGTTGGTGCTCTCTTTACGGTCCGTGCTTGGATCACGGCTTGTCGGGGGCGTCCGGTACATGGACCAAAAGCACCTCCACCAGATGTCACGTGGTAGTGACGGGGAAGAAAGAAGCAGTACGGTGGAATACAAAACTAGCTTTTATTGGGCGAACCTGTGCCCACAAAACAGGCTACACTTATAGCACAACGAAAGCGGCGAACACAGTCGGCGATCGTCGAAAATCTGATCTGCGGGTCAAGCGGGTCGGCTTTTATAGAGCAGTCGTCGAATGTTCCAGACTAATCGTTCGGACCCGCGTGCCTTCCACAAAGTTCTACACCATTCGCGTCAGGTGATGAAATCAGATAACATAAGTCTCGGCGACAACAGACAGCGGATAGAAGCATCGATAACTTTCCAGAAACTTCGGATACATGCAGGCGCGTCCCATGCTGTGCGATTACATTTGTTAGGCGGCGAAACGTGGTTGCCCGATAAAGATAAGTACACGTGTCAATATTATGGCTGTATACAGGCCAAAGAGGCAATGCCGAAGCACACAGCTTATATATGTATCGTGCTGGCTCACCAAGCGCAGTGATCGCTGTGTTGAGCAGCGCCATGCGCTTCATGCAGCAAGGCTAGCGTAGACATATGGTAATTTCAAGCATACTAGACTTGAGATGCGTGAGAACGATGCCAGTGTATCACAAATATTTGATAGCGCCTGCCGCTCAGATGTTTTGTGGTTGCCTTCTGAGGTTGGCCGTGCACGAGCATGCGCTCTTATGTTTTATGTTTTACTCCCTACGCCAATCGATCAGACAGTGAGCTGATTTACCATTTAATGCTGGTAATACAGAGACGCCGGTTTTTTTTATTGAATGAAAATCGATATAAGCAAAATAGTAAACAACACATACGCGCACCGCGACTGATAATGCGCGTACACCACGGCTGATTGTGCGCGGCACATTTTTGCACCCCCAAGACATATTTCTGCCTACAGTAGTTACCGATGCACCGAAAGGCTTCCCTGACGACCTTATATGAACGAACATGGCGTAAATTTCACAAAGTAAGATCTAAAACATCTCGAAATCGTTCCGCAGCAAGCGACAGCAATACTTTCAAGCAGCGCCGCGCCGGATCGCCCAAGCCAGAGAGGAGGAAAGGCTCTCCGCGCACCCTATCCTCCTCGCCCGATGAAAAGGTCTATACCGCGCGTCGTAGGCGAAACGTAACAGCCTTATTCACACGTAGCCGCAGGAAAAGAAGATGCGTGAAGCTTAGTTCGCGAAACTTGGAACCGCCAAATAGCCATCGGCTACAACTCGGGTATGCAGCAAGCACAGACACGAGTAAGATTGCTGCTGCGGTGTCGCGCACTCAGACGCTCGCCCACGTCCGCTGCCCGGCTAATGTCATGACGCTTTGGTCTATGAACTTGTTGATGCTAGATACTGGCAAATGGAAAGGCAGCGGTCAGAAGCACATTAATAAAAGGCATGGCATATGGTGGCAATTAATGTACTGGATTGCGAAAAAGAAGCAGCGGGAAATCCCACGCTGAGAAGACCGATAAACGTACAGTGCGACGCAACCTTAGAAAATATATTGAAACGACGAAGAACTTAAAAGAAGAAAAATAAGATTGAGTCATCGCCACGGGATATCACAGTCGCCGTAGGCGTCGAAGTCTCTATAACGAAAAAATTTTTTAACAGCTCTGATAGAGTCCACGCAACAATGGTTGCTTATGTACTGTCAAAGGCTCAGATTCTGTGGCGTAAAGCTCATGGCACGGTGCAAAAACACGCTTGCTGCGAAAGGGAAACATTGTGCACGGACATGCATACAGACGCGCAGTCGGTCGCTGCGAACCCGTGCAATCGCTGCATTGAGGCGTCATCCTGTTATGCTCCATTCGGTTATACCGTCAGCCCACTATTAGAACATGTTTCACATAGTTTGTTCTCAGCGTCTGCCTACATTTCACGCACGAAGCCGGTTCGGGGGGCTCCATCTCGGCGACCAGGCGCAGTGAACGTCCACTGTACGTATTCGGCAAAGAGATAGCGCCTTTAAACGGTTTTGCGCTTTCAGTTTGCCCAAGTTTATTATTTTGACAGTAAAAAACCCTCCCTCGCTTTAAGAGTACTTACAGAAATGTCCAGGAGGCCTGCCACGTGGCGTTTTTATTGAGCGCCGTAAGCTAAACCTATAAGGAGCGCGCCGCATTAGCCCTCGTACTACGCAAGGGGGCGCTTCGCACAAATAGCGACTCCGTAAGTCCTCGCTTCCAATACTGCTCATGGGCGAAAAAATAACCGAAATGCGCCATGCTGCTTCTAGGGATTTTTGTTCGCCTGTGCATAGGTACTTCGAGGGATAACGGTGTTTGCTCTGTGCGTCCCTAGGCGAATCCGAGCTGGTTCAGAAGCACGGCATGCGCGGGAAGGAAGTCCCACGCGAGGTGAGTGTTGTTCATTGTTTCGCGATTGTAGCATATCAAAACATGATAATCGCAAGGGGATGAGTCTGTCTGACTTGCAGTACTTTAATGTCAAAGCATTCGTCCTGCCGATGTATTAGATATCAATGTATCTGAGCAGACTGCGTAAACAAAATTACTTTAAGGGTGTGGAGACACGTTTATGTGGTACCAATCAGGAGGTAAAAACTAAAAAAAAGAGAAGAAGCTTCCTGATTTAATTTTATAGACATCGACTGATCTAAAAGCTGTACATACGTATTATAATGACAGCGCGAGCCTTGTCCTGACGGCGGGTAGAAAACCCAAGTACACGTTCAAGTTACTGAGCCATAATTTTCACCTAATTTTATCCCTTTTTATTGAATGGGAAGGATAAAGAACGCCTGTACGCATCACTCAATAGTCCCAACAAATTGCTAATGCTCCGTTGAAAATTTTCACGCGGTATGCAAGCACGCGTACGAGCACTATCAGAAAAATAAAATAAAAGTCTGTTCGACACCACCGCACATGCCGGCAACTAAGGCGTCAGTAATTGATATCCTGAATGGCCACTATGAAAAATAATTGGTAACACGACCCTGCTAGGCCGCTGAAACAACTCCGACGTAGCTCATGTCACCCACCTCGGAGCATGACGGTGGTCTGAAGTGGCGTCCCATCAAGACAAGCGGACATGTAGCAGCAGATTGTGCACTTTGCATGAAGATTAACGCCGCACCAGTCCAACCCAAAAAATCTCCCAACCACAAAATCCAACACAGGACTAAAGCGTGTGGTTACCTGATGCCAAATAAAGCGCCTAATTCATTCGGCCCAACGTCTAGGAACGACAGGCGTTCCATAAACGTAATGCTGTACCATGCAGCGAGAAAAAAAAAAAAGGATAGGACGTCCGCGACAGGACTCGAACCTGCAATCTGATCCGGAATCAGGCGCCTTATCCATTAGGCCACGCGGACACGCAGAGCAACAGGTACACGCTCATGAACAGTGATACCGGGGCAGTGATAAAGACTATAGCCCTTAATATGAACCATTGACATAGATCGCGGGCGCAATATTTCCCGATGGAAATCGTTTTTTTTAGGGGTATGGCTTACGGGCAGCCTTCGCAGACGCGCGCCAGTTATTTGCTACCAAGAAGAAGAGGAAAAGGAGAGGAAGTTTAATTAATCACAACTTTATTCCTAGTCATGCCATTTGTTTAGGTAATTTTCCTCCATGGTACAGGAGCTGAGATAAATTTTTCAGCCTGCCCGGTCCGCTCTAACCATTTCCTTTATACAACCGTTCTCATTCAAAATTCTTTCATCTTGGCGCTGTAGAGCTATAGAGGCAGGCCGGAGTTCTCGCGAAACACGGTGAGAAAACACCGTGTACTTAGATTTAGGTGAACGTTAAAGAACCCCAGGTGGTCAAAATTTCCGGAGTCCTCCACTACGGCGTGCCTCATAATTAGAAAGTGGTTTGCGCACTTAAAACCCCATAATTTTTTTAAACACGGTATATCTCGACCTCTGACGGCGTGCACAAATAATGATAAGACAAATAATTACGAGCATTCGGCGCTTTTTTTTTTCATTAGTGCTCCGAAGAATGCGACGCGTTGCCTGATGAGCATTGCTCAATTCCAGTAGATATGTCTACATCTTCCCAGAGCATCTCCCGGTTCTCTGTTTCCACCAAGCGCATCAAGAAAGCGCATAAAAAAGCGCGGACACGCAGGCGCAGACAATGTTTGTCTGCCAATGCCTGCTAGCGCAGAAACCAGCGTCTTCCGCTGTGATTCGTTGAGAAGTCGCAAAACAGATCTTGAAGAGTCTCGGGCACTTGCCGGCGTTCACAGCACCGACTGTCCGCCCGGTCGATTGAGATGTGCATAGCGTCGAGCGAAGGCGATGCCCAGGCAAATTCAATGAAGCATGCTTGGTTGGCATCGCTTGAAACATAAGTATCGTTGTATCAGCAAATTATGCTCCCACAATAGCAAAAAAAAAAAAATCCTACGATTACCTCATTGGGAAGAGGCTTGGTGAACCATAAGAAACGTCCTAAGAACTGTAAATCCCGCTCTTACTTATAGTCCGTTACAAAAGAATAAAAAACACTTCAGATGGGTGGCGAGGCCTCCTTGAAGCTCCCCTAAAACCCTGGCATAACGTCATGGCATGTGACGGCGACTTCTCGAACTTAATTTGTTTTATCGGTAGAGATGAAGTATATTGTAGCGTTAAAGTGCCAAAAACTGGACTTAGCAAGTTTCGAAAAGCTTTCCTTCAATAAAATGGCTCCGATAAGAAAAAATACTTTGATACATCCGTGACGTCACGCTGGCGTCCCAGCGCCGAGGTTTCGGGGCGAAGTGTTTAAGAATTTGAACTGAGACGTTCATATGTTTCGCGAACAAACCTATTTCCGCAATAAAAACAAAAATGGAGGTTTTAAAGAATAACCTGTAAGTTTAAGCTCATTTAGTGTTTTGTCTCTTTAAGTTTTTATATTGAGCAGCGTTATCGGACATAGGTTGCCTCAGCCTTGGCTCGGCGCTGCATGCCAAGCGATTATTTTTGAGGGCTGCCTTTTTGCCACTACGCACAGGTTCAACCCCGAGAACAAACAGAACATGCGCCCGATTAGTTTCCAGCCGTTCGGAAAAAGCCCCAGAGCATGACTGGGGCGAAATTACGCTCTCCTCGAGATGAAGCTTATCCTGTGTAAGGTTCTCGCCAGATTCAAGCTTTCTGTGGATGAGGAGCACCAGGAGGTGAGCGACAAAATTGTCACGCCTTTGCTCGTCGGCATTCACGTAGTCGCATCACGAAAAATTGATAAATATTGCTAGGTTTCTTCTCAAAACATCCTCGTACATCTTTCGGTTTGGATTTCGTAACCAGGCAAACAGCACCTAAGCGAAATTAATCAACGTAATGTTTGCCAGCCTAGGTAGCCATAATAAATAACATAACATGTGTCTTATAGCTTCCGTACGTAATAACAGCATGTTGTTCTATCAAATCCTGTGTAAAAAGCGTTGTGTTTATCTATGGACAGAAGGGATTATTGTACGTGGCTGGTATAAGCCCCTATCGATGGTTCATACAATAGCTACTTTATTAGAAGAGCAGCACAGGAATATTGCCTTCCGAATGCAGTCGGACGTCTTAGCGAAGTCTGCAGCCATGAGACGTTTGATACGCCACACAATTCCGAGAATGCTTGCCTACTCGGTCAAGTGTACGCTTCACACCAGTGCGCTGTATTGGTAAAAAAAAAAAACTTAATTACTGTGTTTGCTATTTCAGAATGGGCTGCAGCTGAGCTCTGCTTTCATTGCTTCTTTCGTCCCAAATGGAGTCTGGATGAAGCTGGAGAAGTCAGATGTGTGTTCAGAAGACCTGTGATTATCTTTATTCTATTTAGTTGTCATTAGAGCCCGTGCCATAGTTTCAATTAGTTTCGTTTGGTCTAGATTGGTGTGTATCCTTGTTTGTTACGCTTTATATCTTTTGTAGCTTGGTTTTGCTCGTAGCTCGCTTTTGTTTTTTTGTACTTTGCTTTGGTCTTGTTGCCTCCTTTTGTGTTGTAGTTTGCTTTTTTTTCTTTTGTAGCTTGCTTCAGTCTATAGCTGGCTAACCTTGCTTTTTTTTTAGTACTTGTCGCTGACTGCCGGGTACAGCCCGACAAGCCTTCATAGCTTGGGCTGACCGGTTTTTGAATTTGTACTATTTTCATGAATTAATTGATTATATTATCATTATTTTACACTGGTTTTTTCATGATACAGGCGGCCAGATTGCTTTACATCAAGATACGAAGTTGCTGTTTGAATTAGTCAACGCTAGAAAGGTGCACAAGATAACATCGTCCAATGCAATTAATTTAATTGTACGTTCTTCTAATATATACATGATCAGCATACACGGCGTTTTTTTCGAGAAGTCTGTCAAAGCTTCCTAGACGGAGTAATAAAACTGTAAAATCGTAGTTTCTTCCAAGTCAGAATATTATCAATAACGGACGCCAGACAAGAGGTGGTGCACTTAATTTTTTCCGCTAAATATGTAATTATAATAATATGTTTTTTCGTTAGTCCCGTTCGGCGGCCCTTGACAATGGAACTCTTGTACGTGCTGTCCATTTGATAAGAAAGCAGTTTTCGAGCAGCCCAAAACGTGCTTCTCAGGCCCTGGGGCTATACAGGAAACCTGTCACATTTTTCATGGAAAGCTCAAAATTTGTGCATGTGGTTGTCCACACTCGGGGAACGCAGACAATTACGCGTGCAAACACTTTGGCTCATGAAGTTTGGCAACGTGTCCCAATCTATATTACGCAAGACGAACCATCTGATTACATTTATACTGCTTATTTAATGAAGTACGCAGTCGTGTCTACTCTTGGTAAGCCGGAAAGTATCATCAATACGCATGTACAGTGTGAACTTACACTGTGTCGCCAGAAGGCAAGAATGACTCCCATCGATTAGGCGCCATCTTGGTCGCCTGCAGTTCGATCTCGACAAAGGTAGGTGAACATTGGTACTGAATAAACTTATTAGTTTCCTCTTTATGCATGCGTCACAGGTCAGCAGCACCGCGAGCACTGCCACCTGTCAGGTTTTATCCCATGCCATGTGAATGTGTACGCCATGTTGCGGACCACCATTGGCCATATTTATTATCGCCTGGCTGTGGTCTTCCATAATGGTAGCATAGGGCAGTAGCTTCGGCGGGCGTAGGCTTTTCCATGGCGGCACGCGAGGATAGACGCATTTTCCCTTGAAGTGCTTGTTCGGGCCGCACTTGTTGCCAGTGTCTTTAACGTTCCCTTCTCTTATCATGGCGCTACAAGAAAATCACTGCAAAAAGAAATCTATGGGCACCTTGCTGAGCTAAACTGCGATAGGCGAAAGCCTGTCTATGACGGCCTCTGTTGCTGTTGCTGTTGTCTGAACTGTTCTGCGAGCGAACGCCGCCGTGGCCGCGAGCATGGGATGCAATCACAGCCATATGGCTCAAGGTTTGTAACCGATGTGCGCGTACCCCACGCGCATGTCCGCGCTCTCCCACGCACCCACTCGCACAGGGCAACTGGCATGACGCCTCCTCTCCTTGCTCCCCTCGCCGGTGATCGCCGCTTTTCTGCGTCCACTACGCACTGCGCCCGGACACTCATGAACCACTAAAGGTTTGCTCCTTAATATGGGACTCAGGTCTGGCTGGATTGGGTACCGGGACACGCGGGCAACCATGCGGGCAGTGTGCAGTGCTACTCGTACTTGCCCCTTCTTCGCTGGAAGATCAGGATCGTACGTGGGCTGAGGCATGTGCCACCCAGCCCAGGACGCTAAGATAGCCAATCCAACGAAACAAACACCCATTAACGATTGGTGCGCCAGTACTCACTGACAAAGAAGCGATGGCCTTTGCGCTGGAGGAGTGGCGAGCGTACGTGCCTGTACTTGAGGCCATACCCCTCATGCTCTCGGCTTTCCCAGGCCTCCAAGATGCCCGCAGTCGCCAACGTGGTACAGCAAAAACTCTAGAGAAGTGGATCTGTCCGCCCTCGGCGGTGGCCAGCGCTGCCCTATAATCCCTCTAGGGCATCGACCTGAAGACTGACGTGGCTAGGGCTTCAGCGGCGGTTCGGGTTCACCTCCATCACCCTCTCCTCTAGTACCCTACCCATCTCCCCGCACCAGAGCACAGACCACAGAGCCATCATTCTTTCAATAAAATTCATCCATCATATTGCATTACCCGGTTAGCAGAGTGCTCTTGGCTGCCGATAATCGATGCTTCAATACGATACTTGTCACTATAGCTAAGAGATCAACTTTGTCAAGAGCTTTCCTCTTGGCGGCTCATTGTATATTGTGACATCCTTCTTATAGAAAACAGCCTCCCTCCCCTCGCATTATTATTTATCTCCTTTTTTTTTCGTGTCCCCGGCGTACCGTGAGATGAATAGACTGATCGCGCTCTTTAGCAACACTTAAGTTAATACTCAGTATGCCGGGCAGTCGGCGATTGATTGTCGCTTCCAAACTGCAGTCATTTCTGCTTTCACCGGATCAAAGTCAAAAGAAGCTTTGAAGCTACACGTTTCTTTTTTTAATAATTTTAAGCACTGTCGCTGCGTTTGATAGAAGTAGAATAGTCTCAATGATTGAAGTGCTCTAGCTGATAAGTACTGAGTGACCCCTTTGAGCCATGGGATCTGACTGCCGAAAATTGTCTTTCAGAATACCATTTGTTTATTATTTTCTTAGTAGTGTAGAACAAAATCAACTTGAGAATTAGGGCACTATCACACGCAGTGATGGTGCCCTGCATTGACACACCACTGCATTGACAGAACGCTTTTTATCTAGAGGCCACAAACCCGGCGACGTCGGCGGCCAGGTCGCTGATCCCCATTCTCCTATCCACTAGTCAGGAAAGTGTTCATCCAGAAACTACGGGCTTGTACGCAAGAATATATAAGGTGCCTCACAGTACTGAAAGTATGCCTGCACTGGATGATATCCTCAGAGGCAGCTCCGGCACAACACAAACTCGGACATAACACCTTTCGAAACGTGATCTTTATATCTGTCTTCTCTTCAAGTTTAATGAATAAAGGGGCGACTGAGAAAGTGTGGGGGGGGGGCACCCTGAAAAATGCCACATCACGCATTAGCTGCTTACCTGACTTAGCACTTGCGTTAGCATAGTCACTTCCAGCTGCTATCTCACCAGTACCACTGTGCGGTTCCTACAAAACTACGCTATATCAAAGCAAAGGACACTCTGCAGAACTTCGTGCAGAACTCACCCTACGATGACTGTCTATCCACGTGTGCGAATACCCGTAACGTATAGTATGAGGTGCTTACCGCCCTGAAGCTGGCTCCTCTCTCACACTTCCCTTTAAACACGCGGCGCCATGGAGTGGTGCCACCTCAAAGTCCACGCGAACGTCCTTGCGTGGACTCCGAGATCGCGCAGCCTCCGAGATTGTACCGGTGGCGGGACGGTGCATATGAGGCGTTACTGCCAGCCAGGTATTCATATCTTCTAATAGCACCTGGCCCGATTGTCGAGCTCATTAACACCGCTTTTCATGCAATCAATCAATTCTTCACTTGTATCTCTGTTATCACTACTTGTCCATAGGTATGCTACTCCTAGTCGCGTCTTTTTCCTTTCCATATGCCGCTGATCCATAAAGGCTCCTTACATGTCTCTTTTGCCCTGTGCCACTTTATAGCCAGCCTAATTATTATGTCTACACTTTCGCATTTCCTTAACCCAGTCTTTCTGTTGCACCCCTAGCATACAACGCGGCCACTAACAGGCGGCTGCTCCGAATCTCCCAGATGCGTTTAGGTCAAGCCGTGCACTCTAATAGCTCCGTTAATAAACTGGGTTTGAATTTCCCGCCGTTTTTCTGCTTGCGGCCCCCTGCATGCCTATGTAACAAATTTTAACATCGCTACCTATATCCTTTGGACGCCTTTTCTTAACTCCGTGTGGTTTAATTCTCATCTTTGTTGGTGTTTCGCAACACTCAATGCTTAATCTAACTTCCTGATTACCTGAACCCCGCCTAAGAAGGCTACTGCCACTGCCGTGAATGAACGTCCAACCGGTGTTGCTACGTTATCGCTAAAACGTATTTCGTCACGTACAAAACCGGCTTCCCGGACTGCTCGTTGCATTTCTGGGTTGATGTCAATGAACGTAAAATTCATTGCCTTAGCTAGCGTCCAAATTTTCCTGTTTCCAAATTTTCATGCACTGCCCTTTCGGTTTCATGCTCCTGCCTTTGAACATTTTCCACTATGCGCAGTTGTTTTTTTTTTTTACTTTCCTGGAAACAATCCGCCTATCAGTGACCCCTTTAGCTATTTCCCCCTCGATTGGTGGCCCCCGTTCCTTCAGTACGTCAATCACTCCGCCCATCATCACCACTAGGTGCCGTTCCTCCATTGTGTATCGCATGTGTTGCTTGGCTTTGGCTATCACTTCCCTAATCGGTTTCACCTGAAACGCGCTAATCTGGCCGCGCTGGCCTCTATTATGAACGGTTTTACTTTACGCGTGTTTGAATGCCCTAGAACGACAACTCGACGCTTATTCTCCTCCTGGCCGCCAAAAACTGCCCTTGAGGCAGCGATGTCCCCCCTCCCGCCCTTGTCTTATCCTAACCATTCACTTTGTTCTCCTCTTCCGTGCCCGGCACGCCAGTGGCAGCCTCTCCGTCACCGTCACTGACGCCACCGCTTTTCCACGAGGTGGTTTCGTCCTGCTTTGCTGCTCTCGCTTCTTAGTATTAGATTCGTCGGACGATCCCACCGCTGTCAGCCAGATGTAGGATTTGGCGGACGAGCTTGTAGGAAGATTCCACCGCTGCCACCATTTGTAAGATTTGGAGTCGGGCTTGTAGGACGATCGGAGGAACTTCGGGCGACAGGACTAGGCGAGCAGGTTTTATTTACATTATTTACAGTTTAAACAAGACATACATCGACAGTCTAGCGTGACTCCCAAATGGAGCCCGCAAGACAAAGCATACAGCAAACGAGCACACAGCTCACGAGTACATTTCGAGCACGACAACGAGCACGACAACGAGCACGACTAGCAGCCGACAACAGAAGGGGGTAGGGGTTTCACACACACACATGCCGCACAGGTTTCAGTGCTCTCTCCGAAGGCACACGACCTTTGCAGTGTAGTCGTCGTGGTATCCATTGTCCCGCGTCCCCGTAGTCAGTTGGTCACGCCCGACCCCAGCCGGCGCCTCTAAATTCAGGAGCGGACCTCGCACAGCGGCCTCCGCCGCTGCACTTTGTCTGGTGTCTCGAAACCCGCATGGGGAGATTCTGCCAATTACCTCCCCTCGAGAACTCCCCTGAGCTGACCCCTCGCCGCGTGGCTGCCGGTTATCCGCAGTTCTCTGAAGTGCGCCACCACCCCGGTTGGATCGAAGCACCGGCAGCGGGCTGAAATAGCTGCAGGCCGATCATAACAGTAGCCAGTCACATTTGCGGTGCTTGTCTCGAAGCGTTCATCATTGCGTTGCGGAATGGCGAGCTTCATCTTCATTAAAACGTTCGATAGCTTACCTTCTACCACCTTCCTCTCCTTCTGCTTGCTCTGGAGTTCCTTTTCCAGCTTCCCAACCACCATAGCTAGTTTATCCTTCTTCTCTCGCCGTCTAGTCGTGACCCTAGCGCACACATATTAAAGATAAAATCTACCCCGTTTGCATCGCCTACCAACTGAAACCGCTTTTCTTCCAACGCATAGGAACGCTCGCACTCAGAACAACGGAGGTCTGGGCTCCTCCTGGTACCGACCAATCTTTTGTACTAACAAAGCGTAATAAAAATGTGACCATATATTTAGAACTACAGTTATTCGTTATCTACTTGTATCTAAACAAAAAACATCAAGAAACTGAAAAGCATCAAAATTAGTATATATACATTGCTCGGTTAACCTAATACATGTAACATCCAAATGAGGGAAAAGTCATATAAAAAAGCTTATTGATTTTGCACGTTGCTCCTGCTGCACTGAGAACGCACTTCCAATGGGAACGTCTGTTCCCTTAGGCACGCACTTAAAGAAAACAAGGGAGTGTCCCCTGGTGGTGGTGATGATGATGATTTATTGTCATCCCCTTCACTCTAAGCACAGTTGCACCCTTCGGGGTGTATATTTGTCCCACAACGATAATCATCTGCCTTGCTTGCGTTCCCTATCTTAAAAACACTGCGCTGGCTACTTCCCTGTCGAGAATGCTCTGTCATGCTGATAACGCACATGCCGTTCGTGACTTGGAAGTGCCGGGCCCGGCAGCGTTAGAGAAAGGAAATGCGGACAAGACAGATGACGATTATCGTTGTGTGGCAAGATACGACGCAATGGATGCAGCTACTTTTAGAGTGTTTGACAGGGCATACTGACAAATAGACTCCTAGCCTTCTTGAGTTATCGGCTATGCTATACGTGCTTTTGATTGTAGCATTTCTGTACACATTTCAAATTTTTTCTTCCTCAATACTTCTCTATCTTGTACCGGTGCCTACGCCTGTAAAAATTAAATTCTGCGGTTTTACATGCCAAAACCACGTTCTGATTATGAGGCACGCCAGTGAAAGACTCCGGATATTTTGGCCACCTGGGGCTCTTTAACGTGCACCTAAATCTAAGTACACGGGTGTTTTCGGATTTCGACCTCATCGAAATGCGGCCGCTGTGACCGGGATTCGATGCCGCGATCTCGTGCTCAGCAGCCCAGCACCATACCCACTGAGCAGCCACGGCGGGTCCTATGCCTGTAAAGGATCCGGTCTTATCAATCTCTTCCCTACTTTTTTCCAACCAATTCTCCAAATGTATCTTGCTTATCTCGACTGGTAACGGGTTGGTGCTTTCGTCCACTTTAAATCCACGCGCTTGGAGAAGGTGTACATTACCGAGGGGTCTCATTGGGTGAATCCCTTCGCATTTGATTAGGATGTGCTGAGTGGTCTCTGAATTTCTGCTGCTGCATACGCATGCCTCATCTGTTTGGGAATCTTTGGGAATATTGTTTGCCCTCACGCAACCAGCTCGAGCCTCAAGTAGCAAGGCCTTCGTGTTACCGTACAGATTTTCCCTTTTCATTTCTTCCTTCATATCCTTTCAAATCTCCATTGTCTTTTTGTTTCCTTTCCTCGCACGCAATTCACTGTTTGTTTTTCTCACTTTCTTTCTGGTGACTCCTGGTTGCCTATATACAATTTCAATTACCCTGTACTTGGTTGCCAACTTTCTTGACCTCTTCCTCCATTCTGTATCCAGGCTATTCAGGCACAGATACTATTGCACTTTAGCCGCCCATTAATTTTTATCCAAGGTTCCTGTGTCTTCAAAACTAATTTTGCTCTGCGCTTCTCCGAATTCAAACGAGGCCCAACCCATGTCACACTGCACTGCCTCATTTGTGGTTTCGCCGTGAGCTCCCAAAGCCAACCAGCCTAGCGTTCTTTGGTTAACTTCTAGCCCCGGCATTTGCGCGTGGAGTGTCGCCACCTGGCGGAGGCCGTGGTAGTTAAGTGAATGGCACTAGGTGGCGGCACGGTAAAGGGCAATAGCGCCACAGACTCACATCCCACCCAATTTTAGGCTGGTTACACTCCTTTTTTTTCTTATATGCTGAGTTATTTACTGTAGCTGCGTAATTTTGGCATGAGGAGGTATCATTAAGTACCACTGCCTTGTTCATACGTCATCTGCAAGTGAACTAACCGACTGTTTCTTTCTAGAAGTGGTTACAAGATACCCAGATAACAGGTGCGCCCAATCTCTATGGTTACCGTCAAGAAGGCATTGTCTTCAAAACGCCATCGTCCATCATCCATGTGTCGCGTGCACAGACGGCACTGTTGTAGTGTCACGGGTTTGCATGAATCTGTTATAAATGGCGGTAGAAGAAATTATTATCGGATTTAATCTATCATACAAACCGTCGGGCCGACAGTATAGCAGCAGCTCCAAGGTTTCTTTATTGCGGATGACAACGCGTTGCTTTCTAACAGGCAAATTGATATACTATGTCTAGCTAGTATCTGTGTACACGAAGGGGAGATTTAGAATTGAAATATAGCGTTAAAAAATCAGGTCTTATGGCATTCTCTGAAAACAGTGAGCAGACAGTCTCCATACAGGGTCAGGAAGTACCTCGGTTAAAATAACACTAATACCTCGGTTTATGGATAAACGAGGGCAACAGATATATGGAAACACATGAAACACTAATGGCAAAGCGGAAGAAAAATGCGGCCATAATGAAACACATAGCTCATTCGGGATAAAATGGGTACGAGGTGCTCCTTGGTATGTGGATAGGTGCAATGGTTCCAGGACTTACCTTGGGAAATACACTTGTTTTCTTGAAGTCGTAGGTATATTCAGGACGCGATGGCAACCGAAGGTCCGTGGGACGCCTCGCGTTGGGCACTCACGTGAGAACTACAAAGGAAAACTACAAATCGACAGGCTTTGAAGTCACGGAAGCTAAGCATAAAATTGATTTTGGAGAACGATTGAGGAATATGCAAAAAGTAAATAGGTTGCAAGAGTATTCAAGTATACTTGTAGAGAGAAAGAATTTACTCCCAGTTGAGGAAAATAACTAGAAAGCTAAACAGCAAAAATGCGACCGGTGTAGTAAGCAACATGGCAACAAAGAACGTTAAATACAAAATCAGAGAGGTTGAAATGGTCTCCTTGGTAGCGCAAATAGTAACGAAACCTACTATCAACAACTACCGAAAAGTTAGAAGCGAATTCCCTTCTAACTTTTCGGTAGTTGCTGATAGTAGGAATTCGTTTCTAACTTTTCGGTAGTTAGAAGTGAATTTTAGACAGTTCGTAGAGCGCGGAAGCCGATCCGTTGTGTCAGAACAGCCGAAAATTCACAAGCCGGATGTCCCGGTACGACCAATTGTGGACTACACACGCTCGCCGCTGTACGAAATGCCCGGCTACCTGCGCCGTATTCTTAGGCCGCTTGCTGAACTCTCGCCAACTTCCGTCATAGACTCCGCTCATTTCATTGAGCAAATAAGAAGGGCCTGCATTGACGATGACGAAGTCATGATCTCCGTTGACGTAAAGTCAATGTTTACATTCGTGCCTATTGACTATGCTGTCGAGTGCTGGAGGAAACTTCTCGAGGCTGACTCTTCTTTGCCCGAACGCACGCCATTGAATCCCACGATCTTTGCCGCCTTCTAAAATTTTGCCTTGAAAATACCTACTTCGCCGTTAACAAGGAGTATTACAAGCAAGTATTCGGCACAGCAATGGGAGCCTCTGTGTCCGTTGTTTGCGCCAACATTGCTCGAGAGGATATGGAAAGTGCCGCCTTATCTTCATTCGGGACGCGACCAAAGGAAGAGGAGGAGGAGGAACTTTATTATTGCAGAAACCGTTGTGCGGTTTATTCCTGGGTGGTTCCCTCTGACAGGGCTCCACTGGCGATCGCGGCTCGCCGGGCCTGGTCGAGGGTCGCCAGTTGGCTTCCCAGGTCCAGTTCGGAGAGTCTCGCCTCCCAAGACCACGTAGTGAGTGTGTGTGTTGTGACTCGTGGCGAAATTGCGTCGCCCGGACGGTCGGTGCATTCGTGTGTTATGTGCGCGAGTGTCGCTATGTGGTTGCTACACCAGGGACATGTTCGGGACGTATAACTGTCTGAGGAGATTGCGTGTAGACGAGACAAGTGTGGGTATGTGTTAGTTTGCAGGCGGCGCCAGTCCTTTGCCTGGAGTTTATTGAGAGCTTTGTGTGGGGAAGCGTATTGCGTTCTTCCGAGCCGTTGGTCCTGTAGTATTTGTTGACCTGTCGTTAATAACTCGTGGGTCGCTCGTCGGTCTGTCGGGGGCTGAAGAACGGTGTGGTCTGCCGCTCGGCTAGTGAGACCTCGAGCTGCGCAGTCCGCCTCTTCGTTGCCCCGCAGGCCTTCATGCCCGGGACACCAGACGATACCGTGGGTCCATTCTAGTGTGCGACCCAGGATTCGAATGGCTTGTATAGGGAGTGTTCCATTCATGTATAAACGACACGCCGCTTGTGAGTCCGTAAGGACGCGGGCGGACCTTCCCTTGCTCTCGGCGTCGCGAAGTGCGAGAGCGATTGCTGCTGCTTCTGCTGCTGCGCTGTATGTGGCGCGGATGGAGGCTGAGGCTACCAGGTTCCCCTGATTGACAACGGCGAGTGTGTATTTGGGCCCGCAACGTGGCGACGATGGATACAGGCTAGCGTCCGTGTAGTACGTACTCGGGTCTCTGAAACAGCGTTTGTGCAACATGCGGGCACGCGCTGCTCTTCTTTCTTGATTGTGGGTGGGGTGCATGTTCTTGGAGATAGGGTCTACTACGATGTTCTCTCTAATGTGGTCAGGCAAGAGTCGTGTTTCTTCTTTGCAGTACTGAGGTGTCAGCGGGTACCCTAGCCGTTGAAGAAGGTGTCTTCCCTGTCGAGTCTTGTTGACGCGCTCCCTCTGCGCTATGAGCGTGGCACTTGCTAGCTCCTCAAAGGTGTTGTATACGCCTAGCGCTAGTAATTTCTTTGTGCTTGTGCTTGACGGCAGCTGTAAGGCCGTTTTGTACGCCGTTCTTATAAGACTGTCCATGCGCTCTGTCTCGCTTTTGCGCTTCACTTGATACGGTAGTGCGTACGTGACACGGCTGATGATGAGGGCTTGTACCAGTCTTAAGGTTTCGTGCTCTCTGAAACCATCTTTGCTGCGCGCTACTCTGGCGATGAGTGATGCGGTGCTTCTTATAACGTGATTTAATTTCTCTGAGGCTAGCTCTATGCCGTTGTTTTCCTGGACGTGCATACCTAGTATGCGTGCGGTCGGGACGCGCTTTATAGGTTGCCCGGCAATCTCGAGATGTATTGGCGGGGCTCGATGTTCCTTAGTTTGCTTAGGCCGGACTTGAAGGTACTCCGACTTGTGTGGGGCACACCTCATTCCTGCTGTGGTTAGGTATGACTCGATGTATCCGATAGCTGTGAGTAATGTGTTTTCTCTGTCGCCGTATGAACCCTTCGTTGCCCATAGAGTGATGTCGTCGGCATAGAAGGCACATCCGAGTTTTGGGATGTTTTCCAGTTGTAAAGCAAGTTTTCTAAGTCCGATGTTGAAGAGGAAAGGCGATATTATTGATCCTTGCGGAGTACCCTTCTGCGGTAGATCATATATGTCCGATTGTAGACCTGCTATGCGGATGCGGGCTTTGCGGTGGCTGAGAAAAGCCACGACATAATGGTATACTCGCTCTCCGCATACTATGGCGGCGAGGCCATCTAGGATGGTTTCGTGTGCTATATTATCAAATGCTTTTTCTATGTCGAGGGCTAGGAGTATGTTGTTGTTGCTGCCCGGTTGTGGGTTGAGGACCTCTTCCTTGAGGAGGAGGAAGACATCCTGTGCTGATATGCCTTTCCGAAATCCGTACATGCAATTGGGGTGTAGTCCATGTTCTTCCATGTGTTGTTCTATTCGAGTGAGTACAATTCGTTCAAGAAGCTTGCCTAGACAAGACGTGAGCGAGATCGGTCGTAATTGATCGAGCCTGCGCGGTTTTCCTGGTTTGGGTATAAGGACTATGTGAGCTGTAGTCCATTCCTCGGGTAATGTTCCGCCCGGTGTCCATATTTCTTCGTTCAGCTGCTTTGTAAAGGCTCGCAGGGTTTCATCGCTTAGGTTTCTCAAGATGGCGTTGGTGATCCCGTCGGGACCCGGCGCCGTGTTTTTCTTGAAGCTCTGTGCTGCCGCGTATACCTCCGCATACGTGATGGGTGCATCAAGTATCTCGTTCGGAACTCCCGGATATTGAGGGTATGGTTTCGGATGCCCGGTCCGGGTTCCCGTGTACGTTTGCTGGAGTTCCTGTATGAGTTCATCCTGGGTTCCCGGATATTCGCCAACGAGTTTTTGTAGGGTTGTGTTTGTTTCTGTTTTGGTATTTGAAGGATCGATGATGCTGCGGAGTATGTTCCACGTCTTTTTGGTGCTTAGCGTGCCTTTAAGGGAATCGCAGAACGTGCGCCAATTGTCCCTGTGAACCTTCAGGGCATAATCGCTGGCCTGTTTCATCATCATCATCATCATCATCATCATCATCAGCCTGGTTACGCCCACTGCAGGGCAAAGGCCTTTCCCATACTTCTCCAACAACCCCGGTCATGTACTAATTGCGGCCATGCTGTCCCTGCAAACTTCTTAATCTCATCCCCCCACCTAACTTTCTGCCGCCCCCTGCTACGCTTCCCTTCGATTGGGATCCAGTCCGTAACCCTTAATGACCATCGGTTATCATCCCTCCTCATTACATGTCCTGCCCATGCCCATTTCTTTTTCTTGATTTCAACTAAGATGTCATTAACTCGCGTTTGTTCCCTCACCCAATCTGCTCCTTTCTTATCCCTTAATGTTACACCTATCATTCTTCTTTCCATAGCTCGTTGCGTCGTCCTCAATTTGAGTAGAACCCTTTTCGTAAGCCTCCAGGTTTCTGCCCCGTAGGTGAGTACTGGTAAGACACAGCTATTATACACTTTTCTCTTGAGGGATAATGGCAACCTGCTGTTCATGATCTGAGAATGCCTGCCAAACGCACCCCAGCCCATTCTTATTCTTCTGATTATTTCCGTCTCATGATCCGGATCCGCCGTCACTACCTGCCCTAAGTAGATGTATTCCCTTACGACTTCCAGTGCCTCGCTGCCTATTGTAAATTGCTGTTCTCTTCCGAGACTGTTAAACATTACTTTAGTTTTCTGCAGATTAATTTTTAGACCCACTCTTCTGCTTTGCCTCTCCAGGTCAGTGAGCATGCATTGCAATTGGTCCCCTGAGTTACTAAGCAAGGCAATATCATCAGCGAATCGCAAGTTACTAAGGTATTCTCCATTAATTTTTATCCCCAATTCTTCCCAATCGAGGTCTCTGAATACCTCCTGTAAACACGCTGTGAATAGCATTGGAGAGATCGTATCTCCCTGCCTGACGCCTTTCTTTATTGGGATTTTGTTGCTTTCTTTATGGAGGACTACGGTGGCTGTGGAGCCGCTATAGATATCTTTCAGTATTTTTACATACGGCTCGTCTACACCCTGATTCCGTAATGCCTCCATGACTGCTGAGGTTTCGACAGAATCAAACGCTTTCTCGTAATCAATGAAAGCTATATATAAGGGTTGGTTATATTCCGCACATTTCTCTATCACCTGATTGATAGTGTGAATATGATCTATTGTTGAGTAGCCTTTACGGAATCCTGCCTGGACCTTTGCTTGACAGAAGTCTAAGGTGTTCCTGATTCTATTTGCGATTACCTTAGTAAATATTTTGTAGGCAACGGACAGTAAGCTGATCGGTGTATAATTTTTCAAGTCTTTGGCGTCCCCTTTCTTATGGATTAGGATTATGTTAGCGTTCTTCCAAGATTCTGGTACGCTCGACGTCATGAGGCATTGCGTATACAGGGTGGCCAGTTTCTCTAGAACACCATCCTTCAACAAATCTGCTGTTACCTGAGCCTCCCCAGCTGCCTTCCCCCTTTGCATATCTCCCAAGGCTTTCTTTACTTCTTCCGGCGTTACCTTTGGCACTTCGAATTCCTCTAGACTATTTTCTCTTCCATTATCGTCGTGGGTGCCACTGGTACTGTATAAATCTCTATAGAACTCCTCAGCCACTCGAACTATCTCATCCATATTAGTAATGATATTACCGGCTTTGTCTCTTAACGCATACATCTGATTCTTGCCAATTCCTAGTTTCTTCTTCACTGTTTTTAGGCTTCCGCCGTTCCTGAGAGCATGTTCAATTCTATCCATATTATACTTCCTTATGTCAGCTGTCTTACGCTTGTTGATTAACTTCGAAAGTTCTGCCAGTTCTATTCTAGCTGTAGGGTTAGAGGCTTTCGTACATTGGCGTTTCTTGATCAGATCTTTCGTCTCCTGCGATAGTTTACTGGTATCTTGATTAACCGAGTTACCACCGACTTCCATTGCACACTTCTTAATGATGCCCACAAGATTGTCGTTCATTGCTTCAACACTAAGGTCCTCTTCCTGAGTTAAAGCCGAATACCTGTTCTGTAGTTTGATCTGGAATTCCTCTATTTTCCCTCTTACCGCTAACTCATTGATCGGCTTCTTATGTACCAGTTTCTTCCGTTCCCTCCTCAGGTCTAGGCTAATTCGAGTTCTTACCATCCTGTAGTCACTGGCCTGTTTAGTGACCTTTAAAATCCTAAGTCTAAGTTTGCGATTTAGCTTCTGTTTGCGCCATTTTCTTGTAAGGCCTCTGCATGCTTCCCATAAGTGTATGAGATGGTTGTCGATTGCCGGCATGTCGGTATCGGTTTGGTACACTTTAGTGTTGGCCTCATATAGTTCTTTGATGCGTTGGGCCCACTCCTTGATCGTGGTTAAGCGGCCTTGATGTTCCGGGAAGGGCAGATTTGTATCTAAATCGAGCTGTTGCCTCTCCCTAAACTTAGGCCAATTTGTAATTTTGGCCTTCCCTAGGGGTCGGCGTAGTTTGGCCGAGGCGCTGGTGATTTCGATAATGTAGTGATCACTACCCAGCGAGTAGTCTAGGACCCTCCAGCGTGTTCCCACGGTATCGTTGGTGATGGTGAGATCAGGAGTCGTGTCCCTGCTGGCGCTGTTTCCTATTCGAGTAGGCGTACCTGGTACAGTAATTATTGTGTATTCGTGGCGCTCTATGGCTTCTAGGAGCTTGGCGCGCTTGGTGTCTGCTTTCGAGTCGCCCCACGTGTTGTGCTTTGCATTGAAATCTCCGGTTATAATCAGGCGATCGCGGTGCTCCAGCATTCCCTGTAGGTGCCGGAACAATGACGCGAAGTCAGCCTTTCTGTCGCGGGGGGGACTGTATACGTTGCATACGACTTGTTTAGGTCTCCCCTTCTTGACAGGCCATATCGTGGTGATGAGATGTGGCATTTCCTCACAGGGGAGCACTGTCATGGTTGTTGCCAAATCTTTGCGAACGAGCGTGGCCACCCTACGGTAGTTGGGGTCGTACTGTATATTATACCCCATAATTGGCTTCGGTTGCTCCCCCGCCTCTTGCAGGCAGATAATATCCGGGGGTACTAGCGCCGCCTGCACATATAGCGAGAGGGATGCATGCTTGCTTTTAATGTACCTACAGTTCCAAGACCAGATCGTGATGCTTTCGCTTTGCATTTGAGGTTTACGGGCCATGATGGGACTTAGAAGGTATTGTGCTGTCTGTGTCGGAAGTTAGCATGCTACCGTCATCTGTCTGAGAGCGCATTTTACTACTTTTTCGTTTACGCTTGGGTTCCTTGGTTAGGGATTCGTTAACGTATTTCTTTAATTCCTGGAATTCCGCAAAAAACTGTTGAAATTTTTGCTGTATTTGTTGTATTATTTGTTGTTGTGATTGTTGCAGTGCATGTTGCAATTGGTCCTGAGTTACCAGGTTGCTCTCAGACGGTGAGTGCGCCTGAGGTTGCTTTGGCTGTGTTGTTTGGGGGGAGGGGGCAGTTGTGATTCTAGTGGCGGATGTCCGGTGAGAGTGCTTAGCTGTGGTAATTGAGATTGTGGCGATCGCTCACAGGTCGCAGCGTGTGCCGATTCAAGCATGGCCACTCTTTTCATTAAGGTTTCGATTTTGTGCTCGTAGTCGGTTAGACGCTGTTTTTGCTGTCTATTTTCCTCAATGACTCTCTGGTATGCTGGATTTTGTGTGATCGGTGTGGAATGTTTCGTGGCTTGGGAGAGACGACTTCCGCCCAGCTTACCTCGTGTGAAGGCTTCTGCTTCCTTGCCGGAGGCGACGGGTTCCTTTTGGGTGTCGGTGGTGCCCGATGCTCGCGGCTCGCTGACCGGGAGCGGGAGCAGGATTGGGAGTGAGAGCGTTGCTCGGTATTGACCGGCCGGCCACGAGTGTCCGCACTGTAGGTCTCTTCTTCGTCTTCCGAGGCGAACCATCGTGGGGCTTTCGACTTCATCGGTGCTGACGATGTTGTGCGTCGGGGTCGAACCGGTTTGAGTCGCTGTTTGCACGAGTGGTCACCGGTTGGGTGGGCCTCCCCGCATGAGGCGCAGTTTATCTCGTATTTGTGTCCGTCGGTTGGATTAAGCAGTCCGCACAATCTACAGATGGGTCTGTCTGGGTTCGGGCACACGTCGGTACGGTGGCCCTTTTCCCTGCAGATCTTGCAGACTTGGAGCGTCGGTCTAAATGGACAGCAACGGAGTTCACCTCCGTAGTAGTACACAAATCGTGGTAGATGGGGACCAATAAAGGTCAGCGCTGCACTTTGAGTGGCACCGATCATCCTGACTGTAAGGATTTCCACGCCTTGTGTTCTCACTCTGAGGTGGGCCATGAGAGTTTCGGTAGTTGTGTGCAACGGTATTCCATGTACCACTCCTCTGAGGGTGCCTTCTCCTTTGGCGGTGTATGCGCGCACTGTGTGACTTCTCCCGCTAAGTGTTAAGGTGTGGATGTGTCTTGCTTTTTCGGCGACCTCTTCATACTGGGTCGATAGGATGGCTATGTTGGATCCCGGGGGGATTCTCAGAATGAATTTCTCATCCGTGAACTCGTTGCGGCACGCGTCGATGATCGCTCGTGCAAGTGTATGAGTGAGCACGTTTCTTAATGGTAGTCCTTGATTTGGACGAATGATTATTTTGTAGTCATTTTTCGGAAGCGGTGGAGGTCTAGTGACTCTCCGCGTTGTTGATGTCTTAGTGGTAGTTGCGGGGTCTCGGGGCTTTACACTACCGCGTCGCCTCTCCAAGGCTTCTTGCTTGCGTTGCTTTTGTGTTCGTACTGAGTGCCAATTGAGATCTTCTCTCACGGTGTTATGGTACAGAGTTTCTTGGCTCACCGGTTCGGTAGTCTGGTCCATGCGTTCTTCTGTGAGTCCATCGGAAGTTGTATGGAGGGGGTCAACGATCGTAGTCGCTTCGTTCACCGTGGTTAGGCCAAGTGCCGTCGCGGGAATCCCCGTCGGCGAAGCGAGCGGCTGCCGCCGCTGGTTAGGGTTAGCGGCTCACCCGTGGTGACGAAACTTTCAGGAATCCTCCTGGGGCCCTCGGTGGTCGGATTTCCACGGGAGTGGTGTCGATGTGGTCCTTATAACGCTAGGAAGCTGGTGAAAGCTATTTCTAAGATGCATGGACGACTGCTTCTGCATTATCCCTCGCCGGCACGCAACACATTTCCTCAAGCACCTAAATTCCTTCAAGCCTAGTGTACAGTTCACGGCTGAAGAGGAAAACAATGGGCGAATTCCCTTTTTGGATGCCCTCGTAGAGAGGATTTCAAGCGGCTTGAGGACTAGTGTGTACAAAAAGCCAACGCACACGGGAAAGTACCTGAGCTTCGACTTGGCGCACCCAATTGGGCAAAAGCGATCCGTCGCTGCAGCACTCTTTTCCCGGGCATTCGGCGTCTGCTCCAGCCCCACAAAACGTAGGCAAGAGCTACAGGCTGTGAAAAGGGACCTGTTGAACAATGGTTACGCTGTACAACTGCTCAGAACGCAGGACACCCGTCGTAGTTGCTCAGTGGCTATGGTGTTGGGCTACTGAGCACAAGGTCGCGGGATCGAGTCCCGGCCACGGCGGCCGTATTTCGACGGGGGCGAAATGCGAAAACCCCCGTGTACTTAGATTTAGGTGCACGTTAAAGAACCCCGGGTGGTCAAAATTTCCGGAGTCCCCCAGTACGCCGTGCCTCATAATGCGAAAGTGGTTTTGGCACGTAAAACCCCATAATTTTATTTTTTTTAGAACGCAGGAGCGGAAATCAGCGAAGCCCTTGCGCGAATTTTTAACGGCTACGGTGTTCAAATCGCCCACGTGCCTTCCCCAAAAACTGGCCAACAGCTGGCTCGCGCAAAACAAACGGACTTCCCGGGAGTGATATACAAGACACCAGGCAAGGAGTATGACGTGTCTTACATCGGCGAGAGCGGAAATGTTAAACGGCGCTTGAAACAGCACATGAATGACGTCTCCAAGGGCCACACAGCCGCGAACGCCCTAGCAGAACATCACGAACTAACCGGACACATCATTGACTGGGACGCGGAAGCCATCATCGCAAAAGAGAAACACTTATCTGGCCGTTTGCTTTTAGAAACATTTTACATCCAATCAGCTACACACACGATAAATAGGACGCCCGGGGTAATCTTCCCGAAATATACACCCGAACGCTGCGCCACCTCACCCATAAAACGCCGCGCGCCCATGCTTACATCTTCATTGTGATCAATGGACCCGTGCAGGGCCCGCCACGTCTATCCTTTATTTTTTATCTTATTCTTGGCGAGTCCACGGTTTTTGGCACCAATATGTTTTCTCGCCAGACGAGTTTTCATCGTACACTTGAAAACGAAAGTTTAAAGTCCCACCTGCACTGCAGTTCTGATGAAGTGGTGAGGCTTTCCTGCCTTAGGTATCTGCTTGACAACATTTGAAAGCACTAAATAGGTAGTGGCTGCCTTTGAAGGCGCGCAGCATGGTACGCTTCTGCTAGGTGCTGCAGTGCCGGACGTACGCAACGGAGCCCGGTGTCAGCCTTATTTACACGTAGCCGCAGGACAAGAAGATGCATGAAGCTTAATTCGTGAAAATTAGAAAAGCGAAATAGCCATCGGCTACAACTCGGGTATGCAGCAAGCACCGACACGAGTAAGATTGCTGAATGGTTGTCCGGACTGCTATGTTCGTTGAGTAGCAGAAAACGCGCACTGAGACACTCGCCCGCGCCCGCTGCCCGGCTAATGTCATGATGATTTGGTCCATGAACTTGTTGATGCTAGATACTGGCAAATGGAAAGGCAGCGGTCAGAAGCACATTAATAAAAGGCATGGCATATGGTTATGTTTGTGCTATGAATTAATGCACTGGATTACGAAAAAGAAGCAGCGGCAAATCGCGCGCTGAGAAGGTCGATAAACATACAGTGCTACGCAACCTTAGAAATAATGTAGAAACGTCGAAGAATTTGGAAGAAGAAAAGAAAATTGAGTCGTCGCCATGGGATATCACAGTCGCCGTAGGCGTCGAAGTCTCTACAACGAAATTATTTTTGAACAGCTCGGATAGCGTCTACGCAACAATGGTTGCTTGTGTACTGTCAAATGCTCAGATTCTGCGGCCTAAAGCTCATGGCACGGTGCGAAAACGTGCTTGCAGCGAAAGCGAAACATTGTGCGCGGTGTAATGGTTGGGGTCGGGCATGAAATAGATGGTAGCTGGCCCATGCCGTCGTCAAACTTATCCACGCTGAGGCCGTTGTTGAAGGGAGAGACTTGTTCTCATCGAGAACCAGGAATATGGGTTTATTTACAGTATTTACATGAGAACGTTACAGTTCATCAGTCTAACATGACTGAAAGAGAAATGCACTCTCAGCAGCCGCACAAGAGCTGCTTATAAACACTCTGTCCTCCCTAGATCCCTAGGTGAGGGAAAAACGTTCAACCTGCTGCCATTGCCATTTGTTGGGCGTGTTGGTAAACTGACTTGGAAAGCATACTTAGCGCCAGCAAACAAGGACAGAAGGGAGACGACACCCCTATGCGCTATTCTACATCTATTCTACACCAATTCGAAGCGTTCAAAGTCATCGTAGCCGAACCGCCTTTGAGGGGGGGGGGGGGTTACACACACACTTCCGCACAGGTTTCACTGACCACGCCGAGGTGAGTGGGTTCTCGCGGACACGGTGCTTGACTCGAGCAGGCGCCTCTTCATCCCAGTGTTAACTCCGCAGAGAATGGCCGCCGCGTCTGTCCATGACTTCTAAGCTGCGTGAGATGGCAGCGCAAAATATCTTCCATGGGTTCCCTTGCTTCCAACAGTCCGTGGCGGCCACGGCGAATCCACAAACAATACTTGGTCCGCCGACCATGTTTAGTCATAGCGGCGCCGAGGGGTTGTTGATGCGGCACACCGTCGTCCCTACAAAACGAGTCGCCGACAGTGGGGAAGCATTCCAAGGTCGCTTCTGGGAAGCTCGCCACCCTCGCAGCTGCGGCTGGCTGGGAAAATTTTAAAATTTTGGGCACCGACCTTGGAAAAAGGTCGGTGCCCTTGCCGGCCGTTCGTAACAGCGGACATGCATCCAGACGCGCAGTCGGTTGCTGCGAACACGTGCGATCGCTGCATTGACGCTTAATCCTGTTATACAGACAGCCCACTGTAAGAATATATTTCACATAGTTTGTTCTCAGTGCTTGCCTACATTTCACGCAAGAAGCCGGTTCGGGGGGCTCCATCTCGGCGACCAGGCGCATTGAACGTTCACTGTACGTATTCGGCAAAGGAGTAGCGTCTGTAAACGGTTCTGTGCTTTCAGTTTGCTCAGGATTATTATTTTGACAGCAAAAAACTTCCCTTGTTTTGAGAGCACTTGCAGAAATGTCCAGGAGGGCTGCCACGTGGCGTTTTTATTGAGCGCCGTAAGCTAAACCTATAAGGAGCGCGCCGCATTAGCCCTCGTACTACGCAAGGGTGCGCTTCCGACAGATGGTGACTCCGTAAGTCCTCGTCCCCAATACTGCGCATGGGCTAAAAAATAACCGAAATACGCCATGCTGCCTTTAGGGATTTTTGTTCGCCTGTGCATAGGCACTTCGCTGGAGAACGCTGTTTGCTCTGTCCGCCCCTAGGCGAATCCGAGCTGGTTTGGAAGCACTTACTTTAGGACTATACTTTAATGTCAAAGCATTCGTCCTGCCAATGTATTAGATATCAATGTAGCTGAGCAGACTGCGTAAACAAAATTACTTTAACGGTGTGGAGACCAGTCGGTAGTAGTAGTAGTAGTAGTAGTAGTAGTACCACTCAGTAGGTCAAACTATAAAAAAAAAAGCGTCGGGATTTCATTTTATAACCGTAGACTGATGTGAAAGCTGTACATTCGGTCACGTGATACATATTATAGTGGCAGCGTGAGCCTTGTCCTGACTGCGGGTAGAAAACGCAGTAACACGTTCAGCTTACTGAGCCGTAACCTTTCGCCTAATTTTACTCCTTTTTTATTGATAGGAAGGATAAATAACCCCTGTACGCATCGCTTAGTAGTCCCAACAGATTGCTAATGCTCCGTTCAAAATTTTTACCCGGTATGCTAGCACACGTATGTGCACAATCAGAAAAATAAAATAAAAAATCTATTCAACACAATCGCACATGCTGGCAACTAAGGCATCAGTAATTGATAGCCTGATTGGCCACCATGAAAAATTATTGGTAACACGACTCTGCTAGGCCGCTGAAACAACTCCGATGTAGCTCATGTCACCCATCTAGGAGCATGATGGTGGTCTGAAGGGGCGTCCCATGAAGACAAACGGACATGTAGCAGCAGATTGTGCCCGTTGCATAAAGATTAATGCCGCACCAGTAAAACAAAAAAAATCTTCCAACCACAAAATCCACGGCAGGACTAAAACTTGTGGTTACCTGATGCCAAATTAGACGCTTAATTCATTCGGAGGGTTACCTGATGCCTAATAATGCGCTTAATTCACTCGGCCCCACGTCTAGGAGTCACAGGCGTTCCATAAATGCAATGCTGTGCCATGCAGCGAGAAAAAAAAAAGGCTCGACGTCCGCGACAGGACTCGAACCTGCAATCTCCTGATCCGGAATCAGGCGCCTTATCCATTAGGCCACGCGGACATGCATGACAAGCAGGTACACGCTTATAGACATTGATACCGTAGCAGTGATAAAGACATGTCCGTAATATGGTTCATTGAAATAGATAGAGGGCGCAATATTCCCTGAAGGAAATCGTTGTATTGAGGGGTATGGCTTACAGGCAGCCTTCGCTGCTACGCGCCAATTATTTGCTTTCGAGACTAAGAGGAAGACGAAGTTTAATCAATAACAACTTTATTCCTAGTCAGGCCATTTGTTTAGGTAGCTTTCCTCCATAGTACAGGAGCTGAGATAAATTTTTTTTTCTGCTCGGTTCGCTCTAACCTTTTCCTTTACACAGCCGTTCTCATTCAAAATTCCTTCATCTTGGCGCTGTATAGCGTTAATAAAGAAGGCCGGAGTTCTCGCGAAACACGGTATATGTCGAGCTCTGATTGCATCCACAAATAATGATATGACAAAGAATTACGAGCATTCAGCGCTTTTTTTTAATTAGTGCTCCGGAGCATGCGACGCGTTGCCTGATGAGCATTGCTCCATTCCAGTAGATATGTCTATATCTTCCCAGAGCATCCCCCAGTTATCTGTTTCCACCAAGCACTTCAAAAAAGCGCATGAAAAAGCGCGGACACGCAGGCGCAGACAATGTTTGCCTGCCAATGCCTGCTAACGCAGAAACCAGCGTCAGAAACCAGATTCGTAGAGAGGGCAGTCGCAAAACAGATGTTGGAGAGTCTCGGGTCGGCCTCGGAAACTCCACCCCTTCCGTGGCAGGGGTAATAACGACATCTAGGCGGAGGCCGGGCATGGCATGGCATGTCATGGCAAGAACTTTATTTTAGTCCAGAGAAACTAGGGTCCGAGGGCACAAGCCCCCAGGCTAAGTCGGTGGCTCCGCCCGCATAGGCACCGGTAGGCCAAAGGCTTTCCCGATGTCGTGAGCTCTCCGGACGGCCAGGAGTTGATCTTGGAGGACTTCGCTGGATATGCGCCGGGAGGCAGGGAATCTTCGCTTTGTTAGCGAATGTTTTAAAATGGCCTTTGTGCGGTGTTGTTCTGCGGGGAAGCTTTTTCCATGAGCACGAGCAGAAATCATTACATCAATGCGCTTTGATTACGAAGGTTGAGCAATCGATCATGACTGTTGTCATGATGTATTAATGCAGAGAATATTCTGCAGGCAATAATGTTTAGTACTGCAACGTATTTCATCCTAATCCACCTTTATCCTTCTTCATCCACCCTACTCCACCTTCATCGACCTTAATTCTAATAATACGCCTTAATACTCATTAGCACACCTTTATTCATCCTAATACAATAACTTATCAATCATTAACTAACTTTGCTATTCAGTAATCATGTCTTATACACGGCTGGACATGATTTAGTTCGCTTCCGGCCTTCCTTGGGCCACGTGATATCTTCTATACCTCACAACGCGACCTTGAAACAGAGATATAAGACTTTCGCTTAATAAGCCACACGCAGGGGGATGTGCCACAAGCAATACTAGATCAGACGCACAAAAGTAAAGCATCTCATAATGTGGCAGAAAAATTGTCTGGAATATAGAACTCCCCTCAAAGCTCCTTTACATCAGTATACTCCGTTCATATGGCTTTAAGAAAGAACCAACCACTTCATAAACGTTGCCTTCAGCATTATCGATGCTCTTATCAGCATTTCTTAAAAGCACGGTGTACTTCTTACACCGTGCTTTCGACTAAAGCCCCTTGGTAAATTGAAAGTCGCGACACTCTCCTCCCTGCGGCGCTTTCCTCCTCGATTATCCGCTCCCGCCGGCTGCGCGCGCTGCGTACAGCACGCTTTTCCTCCTGGGCTCCCGAGGACGCGCCTCAGGATTCTATGAAGGCGCGTTATTGTGGGCTAGTTGCGCGCCCCAGTGTTGTTGAAAATTTTAAGAAATGCTGATAAGAGCATCGATAATGCTGAAGGCAACGTTTATGAAGTGGTTGGTTCTTTCTTAAAGCCATATGAACGGAGTATACTGATGTAAAGGAGCTTTGAGGGGAGTTCTATATTCCAGACAATTTTTCTGCCACATTATGAGATGCTTTACTTTTGTGCGTCTGATCTAGTATTGCTTGTGGCACATCCCCCTGCGTGTGGCTTATTAAGCGAAAGTCTTATATCTCTGTTTCAAGGTCGCGTTGTGAGGTATAGAAGATATCACGTGGCCCAAGGAAGGCCGGAAGCGAACTAAATCATGTCCAGCCGTGTATAAGACATGATTACTGAATAGCAAAGTTAGTTAATGATTGATAAGTTATTGTATTAGGATGAATAAAGGTGTGCTAATGAGTATTAAGGCGTATTATTAGAATTAAGGTCGATGAAGGTGGAGTAGGGTGGATGAAGAAGGATAAAGGTGGATTAGGATGAAATACGTTGCAGTACTAAACATTATTGCCTGCAGAATATTCTCTGCATTAATACATCATGACAACAGTCATGATCGATTGCTCAACCTTCGTAATCAAAGCGCATTGATGTAATGATTTCTGCTCGTGCTCATGGAAAAAGCTTCCCCGCAGAACAACACCGCACAAAGGCCATTTTAAAACATTCGCTAACAAAGCGAAGATTCCCTGCCTCCCGGCGCATATCCAGCGAAGTCCTCCAAGATCAACTCCTGGCCGTCCGGAGAGCTCACGACATCGGGAAAGCCTTTGGCCTACCGGTGCCTATGCGGGCGGAGCCACCGACTTAGCCTGGGGGCTTGTGCCCTCGGACCCTAGTTTCTCTGGACTAAAATAAAGTTCTTGCCATGACATGCCATGCCATGCCCGGCCTCCGCCTAGATGTCGTTATCAACAGCACGCGTGCGCGATCATGTGAACACCCCCTGCACATCGTCTGTATCCGTGAGAAAAATAAATAATAATCGTCGCCCACTCATGCGTGTGTGGAAGTGCAGTTTAAAGCAAATTACAAAAATCCAAGGTGTCCTTAAGTATCGCCTAAAAGACGCGAATGCTAAAGCCTTGCAAAGCCTACTGTAATTGACCTTAATCCACCTCCATCAACCCTAATCTACCTTAATCTATCACGATCCGCCTTAATTCTCCTTAAGCCACCCTACTTGGTCTTAATCCTCAATCAACCTTTATTCACCTTAATCCACCCTAATCGACCTTAATCCTCCTTCATCCACCCTAATCTTTCTTAATACACTTTATTCATTGTTCATGCACCTTAATCCTCCATTATACACCCTAATCTACATTAGTCCACCCTAATCCTCCGTAATCTACCCAAATCGGTCTTAAATGTAATAATGTTGTGTTTAAATATTCATTTTTTTCGGTTGCTATCCGTGAATGGAATATGTTAACACCTCTCATCACTGACGCTGAGTCACTGTCTCAGTTTTAATTAAAAACTGAAAGAATTTCCTAGCAGGTTAATATTGCTAGTGCTATTATTAGATCATGCAAACCAGCATGCACTTTTACCCTGTGTAAATAGTCGTGGATGCAGCGTAGAATGCTTAAGTGCCATCTTATTCTATCTTGAAAATTAGCATGTACTTGTATTTGGCGTATACATTATGCAAAGTGTCTATGTGTAAAGTGCAAACCCGATGTTATACATGTATTGCTCGATCCTTAACATGACGAGCGTTCTTTGTATATGTACATATATATAGTGCCCACCTGCATGCTATGATCTCAGTAGAGACTGGCAGTATTGTAAATAAAATAAAAATAGTACTTCATTAACCCTAATCGACCCTAATCCTCCTTCATATTCCTTCATCCACCCCAATACACCTTAATCCTTCTTATTAACCCTAATCCACCTTCATTCAATCACTAATAAATCATTAATTTTGACTAATCATTAATCTCTCATACACGGCTGGACATGCTTTGGGTCGCTTCGGTCCTTCCTGGATCACGTGATATTCTCTGTTCACAACGTGACCTTGAAACAGATCTAAAGGCTTTCGCCTTAAAACTAACAAAAAAGCAATGTGCACTAGCTAGCCCTCACTATTTGCCATACCACGGGTATACTTGCCAATAATTTCTTCAGGACCTGCATTCATTGTATGACTGACGCACACATCAACGTAAGCTGAAAATAATAGCTCCTCTACAAGCCGCTCTTTCAATTTTCAGTAAAACAGGCAACGGATCCTCACAATCCCGAAAAGTGCGATCGATAGGCTGTATCTTCGCACATAAATTTTCGCAGCGGAAAGCAGAAACTATAGCGCTGCATTTCCGACTGAATAACAAAAGTTGGCGATGTGCGAGGTGATGGAGTCCCAGCAGAATATTACGCATACTGGGGACAACCCGATTTTTACGCAACGTACAAATTGACGCAGCAAAAGCGCTGGTGCGCAGGCCGGAAGAATTAAAGATGTGCAGCATTAGGGGATGCTTTGATACGAGCAATAAGAAAGACGCCTCAGCTCGCAAACAACACTGTTCTTTGCCGGAACAAAGCTCTTTCGGCCAATGTTATGCAGCCACTGCTTCCTAGGAGCGCAAGCCGTCACGCTTTCCTTGTGGGATCATAAAAACTGCATAACCATCTTCAGGCTTCTTGCTGCAGTTATATGTGCAACAGGACGGCATAGCGCTGGCACAGAGAGCAGGAAACACAGCGTACAACGTTCGCTACGCTGAGCTAAAACGGGGAGCGAGCCGAGCTGAGGAGAAAAATGGCGCGAACGAAAAAGAAAAAGACAAGGAAAACGCATGATTCACGCGTCTGCAAGGGCAAAGGGAGGGTCACAAATCGTCGTGCAGAAAAACGGGCGCAAGACCGCTTCCCACGGGGGGCACGCGCAAGGGGCGAGGAGGTCGCTCGGAGGCGGCACAGTTCAAATAGTGGCGGTACTTTCAAATTACCAACGGACTTTAGTATCGGCATGGGACCGAGTGGCCCAAGGGAAGCATAGGGTGTTTCCACACCCTGATGGCGCAGAACGTCCACCCGCGTGACACGCTGCTGTGTGTGTTGACGATCATCATCATCATCATCATCATCATCATCATCATCATCATCATCATCATCATCATCATCAGCCTGGTTACGCCCACTGCAGGGCAAAGGCTTCTCCAATACTTCTCCAACTACCCCCTTGGAATCCAGTTCGTAACTCTTAATGACCATCGGTTATCTTCCCTCCGCATTACATGTCCTGCCCATCCCCATTTTTTTTTTTTAATTTCAACTAAGATGTCATTTACTCGCGTTTGTTCCCTCACCCAATCTGCTCTTTTCTTATCCCTTAAAGTTACACCTATCATTCTTTCCATAGCTCGTTGTGTCGTCCTCAATTTAAGTAGAACCCTTTTAGTAACGCTAAAACGCTTTAGAACCCTTTGTTGACGATGCTGAACTTCAACAAGGCTGAGAGCAACAACGACGCGGACGGGGTGACAACTCCATGCAGCTGCCTTAGGAGGATACACGCGAGGTGAGCCAAACACCAGTACAGCTAAAACACCACAGTCAACTGGTGGCCTCTTACATTATTATTCCATTTTGGCCAACTTATTTCGTAAGAGAGTGATTGTTGGCCAGATATTTCCTCTTGTCGGGGAACCCGTCACAATGAGCCTCCTAGGCCGGTTTGAAGTAATCCTGTAGCGTGATCCTGCAATGTCAATAATCCTTCAGTGAAGGAATTGTAACAGCTTCGCCAAACTAAGTACCAATGTTGGGACTTGTAGAGGAGCATGTATATAGGTGTGTTAGGGCCCATGTCCTGTGTGCTTTGGCTTCAGAGCAACAACAATTATGAGAGAGGAGGGGGGAGAGAGACAGACACAGAGAGAGAGAGAGAGAATAAATATACCGACTCTACAGAGGAAATTTCTGGTTCGGACATACCGTGTTTTTTTTTTTTTTAGATGCATACAACTTGAAACTTTAAATAGAAGATAAAAGTAAAAAATCCGGATCAAGTTTAAAACTGTGTAAGTGATTAATATAGAAATTATATATTTCTATAGGTTGCGTATATTGAATCTTGAGATGCCGATAGTAACAGTAGAAACTAATCTTAAATTCAAAGTTGAAAAGGAAAGCTGTTGGGAAAAGGGAAGCTGTCTCAACTATTGCACTTTTCTAGGGATTCTTGAACTATCCTGCAACCATAGAAAACGCTGCGAGTCCGGTACTTCCCAGTAACGAACGGCATGCGCGTTATCAGCATGATATAACATTGCCGACACGAAAGTAGCGGGCGCGGCGTTTTCTAGAAAGGAAACGCAAGCAAAGCAGATGATAATTACTGTTGTGTGGCAGATATACACCTCAAACTGTGTAAACTTTTTGCAGTGTTTACGATAACCATACAGCTGCTATGACATTATATCGAAAATAAAATCAATCAAGCATGCTAGAAACCATGCTGGTGCGCGTTGGGCACGGCCCATATCTCCCATCATTAAAATGAGCGAAAGCCAAAAGTCGCTACAGCAACTTTCGTCTCGCAATCCGATAGTGAGCCCAGTCGCTTGACCGTGTAGTAGTCAAAATGCTCTTGCAGAACGAGTATCGCAGTGTGAAAGTTACTAGTCACTGTCATACTATCCTCAAGGCTGTGAAATAAATTATATTGTCATCCACCCGATTGTAGCAAGAAGCTACAAGGGAAACCCGTACGGATTCGTAAGAAAGAAAGCTTCGTAGTTGAAGGAACATTCGATCTGGTCCGGGGGTCAAGGCCCGGACCAACGCCTTTCTAGGGCGGTCGCTCGACCATCTGAACTAACCAGAAACTACCAGGCTGCCGGTTAACCACAGTTCTCTGAAGTGCGCCACCACCCCGCTTGCATCGAAGCACCTGCAGCCGGCTGAAATAGCTGCAGGCCGATCCTAACAGTAGCCAGTCACATTTGCGGTGCTTGTCTCGAAGCGTTCACCATTGTGTTGCGGAATGGCGGGCTTCATCTTCATTAATACGTTCGCTAGCTTATCTTCTACCACCATCCTCTGCTTCTGCTTGCTCTGGAGTTCATTTTCCAGCTTCCCAACCAGCATAGCTAGTTTATCCTTCTTCTCTCGCCGTCTAGTCGTGACCCTAGCGCACACATATTAATGATAAAATCTACCCCGTTTGCATCGCCTACCAACTGAAACCGCTTTTCTTCCAACGCATAGGAACGCTCGCACTCAGAACAACGGAGGTCTGGGCTCCTCCTGGTACCGACCATTCTTTTGTACTAACAAAGCGTAGTAAAGATGTGACCATACATTTAGAAGTGCAGTTATTCGTTATCTACTTGTATATAAACAAAAAAACACCAAGAAACTGAAAAGCATGAAAATTATTATATATACATTGCTCGGTTAACCTAATACCTGTAACATTCAAATGAGGGAAAAGTCAAATAAAAAAGCTTATTGATTTTGCACGTTGCTCCTGCTGCACTGAGAGCGCACTTCCAATGGGAACGTCTGTTCCCTTAGGCACGCACTTAAAGAAAACAGGGGAGTGCCCGGTGGTGGTGATGATAATGATGATTTATTGCCATCCCCTTCACTCTAAGCACAGTTGCACCCTTCGGGGTGTATATTTGTCCCACAACGATAATCATCTGCTTTGCTTGCGTTCCATATCTTAAAAACACTGCGCTGGCTACTTCCCTGTCGAGAATGCTCTGTCATGCTGATACCGCGCATGCCGTACGTGACTTGGAAGTACCGGAACGGATGCGTTAAAGAAAAGAAATGCGGACAAGACAGATGACGATTATTGTTGTGTGGCAAGATACGACCGAAAGGATACAGCTACTTTTAGAGTGTTTGACACGGGATACTGACAAATAGACTCCTCGCCTTTTTGAGTTATCGGCTATGCTATACGTGCTTTTCATTCTAGCATTTCTGTACCCATCTCAATTTTTTTCTTCCTCAAGACTTCTTTATCTTGTACCGGTGCCAACGCCTGTAAAAATTTAATTATGCGGTTTTACGTGCCAAAACCACGTTCTGATTATGAGGCACGCCAGTGAAAGACTCGGGATATTTTGGCCACCTGGGGCTCTTTAACGTGCACCTAAATCTAAGTACACGGGAGTTTTCGGATTTCGACCCCATCGAAATGCGGCCGCTGTGACCGGGATTCGATCCCGCGATCTCGTGCTCAGCAGCCCAGCACCATACCCACTGAGCAGCCACGGCGGGTCCTATGCCTGTAAAGGATCCGGTCTTATCAATCTCTTCCCTGCTTTTTTCCAGCCAATTCTCCAAATGTCTCTTGCTTATCTCGAGTGCTGACGGTTTGTTGCTTCCGTCCACTTTAAATCCAAGCGCTTGGAGAAGGTGTACATTACCAAGGGGTCTCATTGGGTGAATCCCTTCGCATTTGATTATGACGTGCTGAGTGGTCTCTGGATGTCTGCTGCAGCATACGCATGCCTCATCAGTTTGGGAATATTTGCTCCGGTATGTGTTTGCCCTCACGCAACCAGCTCGAGCCTCAAGTAGCAAGGCACTTCCCTTCGTGTTACCGTACAGATTTTGCCTTTTCATTTCTTCCTTCATATCCTTTCAAATCTCCATTGTCTTTTTTGTTTCCTTTCCTCGCACGCAATTCACTGTTTCTTTTTCTCACTTTCTTTCTGATGACTCCTGGTTGCCTATATACAATTTCAATTACCCTGTACTTGGTTCCCAAGTTTCTTGACCTCTTCCTCCCTTCTGTATCCAGGCTATTCAGGCACAAATACTATTGCACTTTGGCCGCCCAATAATTTTTATCCAAGGTTCCTGTGTCTTCAAAACTAATGTTGCTCTGCGCTTCTCCGAATTCACACGAGGCCCAACCCATGTCACACTGCACTGCCTCATTTGTGGTTTCGCCGTGAGCTTCCAAAGCCAACCAGCCTGGCGTTCTTTGGTTAACTTCTAGCACCGCGCCACTTGCGCGTGGAGTGTCGCCACCTGGCGGAGGGCGTGGAAGTTAAGTGAATGGCACTAGGTGGCGGCACGTTAAAGGGCAATAGCGACACAAACTCACGTCCCACCCAATTTTAGGCTCGTTACACTCGTTTTTTTTATATGCTGAGTTATTTACTGTAGCTGTATATTCTCGGCATGAGGAGGTATCATTAAGTACTATTGGCTTATTCATGCGTCATCTGCAAGTGAAGTAACCGACGGTTTCTTTCTACAAGTGGTTACAAGATACCCAGAAAACAGGTACGCCCAATCTGTAGGTTTCCGCTAAGAAGGCATTGTCGTCAAAACGCCATCATCGATCATCCATTTTTCGCGTGCACAGACGGCACTGTGGTAGTGTCACGGGTTTGCATGGATCTGATAGAAATGGCGGTAGAAGAAATTATTATCGGATTGAACCTATCATACAAACCGTCGGGCCGACAGTATCGCAGCAGCTCCAAGGCTTCTTTATTGCGGATGACAACGTGTTGCTTTCTAACAGGCAAATTGATATACTATGTCTAGCTAGTATCTGTGTACACGAAGGTGAGATTTAGAATTGAAATATAGCGTTAAGAAATCAGGTCTTATGGCATTCGCTGAAAACAGTGAGCAGACAGTCTCCATACAGGGCCAGGAAGTACCTCGGTTAAAAGAATACAAATACCTCGGTTTATGAATAAACGAGGCCAACAGATATATGGAAACACATCAAACACTAATGGCGAAGCGGAAGAAAAATACGGCCATAATGAAGCACATAGCTCATTGGGGATAAAAAAGGTACGAGGTGCTCCTTAGTATGTGGATAGGTGCAATGGTTCCAGGACTTACATTGGGAAATGCACTTGTTTTCTTGAAGTCGTAGGTATATTCAGGACGCTATGGCAACCAAAGGTCCGTGGGACGCCTCGCGTTGGACACTCATGTGAGAACTACAAATGAAAACTACAAATCGAGAGGCTTTGAAGTCACGGAAGCTAAGCATAAAATTGATTTTGGAGAGCGATTGAGGAATATGCAAAAGATTAAATAGGTTGCAAGAGTATTCAAGTAATTGTAGAGAGAAAAAATTTACTCCCAGTTGAGGAAAATAACTAGAAAGGTAAACAGCAAAAATGCGACCGGTGTAGTAAGCAACATGGCAACAAAGAACGTTAAACACAAAGTCAGAGAGGTTGAAATGGTCTCCTTCGTAGCGGAAATAGTAAAGAAACCTACTATCAGCAACTACCGAAAAGTTCGAAGCGAATTCCCTTCTAACCTTTCGGTAGTTGCTGATAGTAGGAATTCGTTTCTAACTTTTCGGTAGTTAGAAGCGAATTTTCGGTAGTTAGAAGTGAATTTTCGGTAGTTAGAAGTGAATTTCAGGCAGTTCGTAGAGCGCGGAAGCCGATCCGTTGTATCAGAACAGCCGAAAATTCACAAGCCGGATGTACCGGCACGACCAATTGTGGACTACACACGCTCGCCGCTGTACGAACTGCCCGGCTACCTGCACCGTATTCTTAGGCAGGTTGCTGGACTCTCGCCAACTTTCGCCATAGACTCCGCTCATTTCATTGAGCAAATAAGAAGGGCCTGCATTGACGATGACGAAGTCATGATCTCCTTTGACGTAAAGTCAATGCCCATGACTATGCTGCCGAATGCTGGAGGAAACTTCTCGAGGCTGACTCTTCTTTGCCCGAACGCATGCCATTCGAATCCCACGACCTTTGCCGCCTTCTAAAATTTTGCCTTGAGAATACCTACTTCGTCTTTAACAAGGAGTATTACAGGCAAGTATTCAGAACAGCGATGGGAGCCTCGGTGTCCGTCGTTTGCGCCAACATTGCTCGAGAGGATCTGGAAAGTGCCGCCTTATCTTCATTCGGGACGCGACCAAAGCTATTTCTAAGATACATGGACGCCTGCTTCTGCATTATCCCGCGCCGGCACGCAACACATTTACTCGAGCACCTCAATTCCTTCAAGCCTAGTGTACAGTTCACGGCTGAAGAGGAAAACAATGGGCGAATTCACTTCCTAGATGTCCTCGTACAAGGGACTTCAAGCGGCTTGAGGACTAGTGTGTACAGAAAGCCAACGCACACGGGAAAGTACCTGAGCTTCGACTCGGTGCACCCAATTGGGCAAAAGCGATCCGTCGCTGCAGCACTCTTTTCCTGGGCATTCCGCGTCTGCTCCAGCCCCACGAAACGTAGGCAAGAGCTACAGGTTGTGGAAAGGGACCTGTTGAACAATGGTTACCCTCTACAACAGCTCAGAACGCTGGACACCCGTCGTGGTTGCTCAGTGGCTATGGTGTTGGGCTACTGAGCACAAGGTCGCGGGATCGAGTCCCGGCCACGGCGGCCGCATTTCGACGGGGGCGAAGTGCTAAAACCCCCGTGTACTTGGATTTAGGTGCACGTTAAAGAACCTCAGGTGGTCAAAATTTCCGGAGTCCGCCAGTACGCCGTGCCTCATAATCAGAAAGTGGTTTTGGCACGTAAAACCCCATGATTTATTTATTTATTTTTTTTTAGAACGCAGGAGCGGAAATCAGCGAAGCCCTTGCGCAAATTTTTAATGGCTACGGCGTTCAAATCGCCCACGTGCCTTCCCGAAAACTTGGCCAAAAGCTGGTTCGCGCAAAACACCCTTTGAAACAAATGGACTTCCCGGAAGTGATATACAAGATACCATGCAAGGAGTGTGACGTGTGTTACATCGGCGAGAGCGGAAATGTTAAACGGCGCTTGAAACAACACATGAATGACGTCTCCAAGGGCCACACAGCCGCGAATGCCCTAGCAGAACATCACGAACTAACCGGACACATCATTGACTGGGACGCGGCAACCATCATCGCAAAAGAGAAACACTTATCTGGCCGTTTGCTTTTAGAAACGTTTTACATCCAGTCAACTAGACACACGATAAATAGGACGCCCGGGGTAATCTTCCCGAAATATACACCCGAACGCTGCGCCACCTCACCCATAAAATGCCGCACGCTCATGCTTACATCTTTATGGTGATCAATGGACCTTTACGGGGCCCGAAATGTCTGTCCTTTATTTTTCTTTTATTCTTGGCGAGTGCACAGTTCAGACGAGTTTTCGTCGAACACTTGAAAACGAAAGTTTAAAGTTCCACCTGCACTGCAGTTCTGATTGAGTGGTGAGGCTTTCCTGCCTTCGGTATCTGCTTTACAACATTTGAAAGCACTAAATAGGTAGTGGCTGCCTTTGAAGGCGCGCAGCATGGTACGCTTCTGCTCGGTGCTGCAGTACCGGACGTACGCAACGGAGCCCGGTGTCAGCCTTATTCACACGTAGACGCAGGACAAGAAGATGCGTGAAGCTTAGTTCGCGAAACTTAGAACCGCCAAATAGCCATCGGCTACAACTCGGGTATGCAGCAAGCACAGACACAAGTAAGATTGCTGCTGCGGTGTCGGGACTGCGATCTTCGGTGAGTAGCAGAAAACGCGCACTCAGACGCTCGGCCGCGTCCGCTGCCCGGCTAATGTCATGACGCTTTGGTCTATGAACTTGTTGATGCTAGATATTGGCAAATGGGAAGGCAGCGGTCAGAAGCACATTAATAAAAGGCATGGCATATGGTAATATTTATGCCATGAATTAATGTACTGGATTACGAAAAAGAAGCAGCGGGAAATCCCACGCTGAGAAGACCGATAAACGTACAGTGCGACGTAACCTTAGAAATAAAATTGAAACGTCGAAGAACTTAAAAGAAAAAAAAATAAGTTTGAGTCATCGCCACGGGATATCACAGTCGCCGTAGGCGTCGAAGTCTATATAACGAAATAATTTTTGAACAGCTCTGATAGCATCCACGCAACAATGGTTGCTTATGTACTGTCAAATGCTCAGATTCTGTGGCCTAAAGCTCATGGCACGGTGCGAAAGCACGCTTGCTGCGAAAGGGAAACATTGTGCGCGGACATGCATGCAGACGCGCAGTCGGTCGCTGCGAACCCGTGCAATCGATGCATTGAGGCGTCATCCTGTTCTGCTCCATTCGGTTATACCGTTAGCCCACTATAAGAAAATGTTTCACATAGTTTGTTCTCAGCGTCTGCCTTCATTTCACGCAAGAAGCCAGTTCGGGGGGCTCCATCTCGGCGGCCAGGCGCAGTAAACGTTCACTGTACGTATTCGGCAAAGAGATAGCGTCTTAAAACGGTTTTGCGCTTTCAGTTTGCCCAAGTTTATCATTTTGACAGTAAAAAACCCTCCCTCGCTTTAAGAGTACTTACAGAAATGTCCAGGAGGGCTGCCACGTGTCGTTTTTATTGAGCTCCGTAAGCTAAACCTATAAAAAGCGCGCCGTATTAGCCATCGTACTACGCAAAGGGGCGCTTCCCACAGATAGCAACTCCGTAAGTCCTCGCTTCCAATACTGCTCATGGGCGAAAAAATAACCGAAATGCGCCATGCTGCTTCTAGGGATTTTTGTTCGCCTGTCCATAGGTACTTCGAGGGATAACGGTGTTTGCTCTGTGCGTCCCTAGGCGAATCCGAGCTGGCTCGGAAGCACGGCATGCGCGGGAAAGAAGACCCACGCGAGGTGAGTGTTGTGCATCGTTTCGCTATTGTAGCATGTCAAAACATGATAATCGCAAGGGGATGAGTCTGTCTGACTTGGACTACTTTAATACCAAAGCATCCGTCCTGCCGATGTATTAGATATCAATGTAGCTGAGCAGACTGCGTAAACAAAATTACTTTAAGGGTGTGGAGACACGTTTATGTTGTACCACTCAGGAGGTAAAAACTAAAAAAAAAGGGAAGCTTCCTGATTTAATTTTATAGCTATCAACTGATGTGAAATCTGTACATTCGGCTATCTGATAAGTATTATAGTGACAGCGCGAGCCTTGTCCTGACTGCGGGTAGAAAACCCACGTACACGTTCAAGTTACTGAGCCATAATTTTCGCCTAATTTTAACCCTTTTTATTGAATGGGAAGGATAAAGAACGCCTGTACGCATAACTCAATAGTCCCAACAAATTGCTAATGCTCCGCTGAAAATTTTCACGCGGTATGCAAGCACGCGTACGTGCACTATCAGAAAAATAAAATAAAAATCTGTTCAACACCACCGCACATGCCGGCAACTAAGGCGTCAGTAATTGATATCCTGAATGGCCATCATGAAAAATGAAAAAGGCCGCTGAAACAACTCCGAGGTAGCTCATGTCACCCACCTCGGAGCATCACGATGGTCTGAAGTGGCCTCCCATGAATACAACCGGACATGTAGCAGCAGATTGTGCACTTTGCATGAAGATTAATGCCGCACCAGTCCAACCCAAAAAATCTTCCAACCACAAAATCCAGGACAGGACTAAAGTGTGTGGTTACCTGATGCCAAATAAAGCACCTAATTCATTCGGCCCAGCGTCTAGGAACGACAGGCGTTCCATAAACGTAATGCTGCACCATGCAGCGAGAAAAAAAAAAAAAAAAAAAAGAGCAAGAGGACTGGACGTCCGCGACAGGACTCGAACCTGCAATCTCCTGATCCGGAATCAGGCGCCTTATCCATTAGGCCACGCGGACATGCAGCACAAGTAAGTACACGCTCATGAACAGTGATGTCGTGGCAGTGATAAAGACTAGCGCTAAATATGTTCTATTGACATAGATAGCGGGCGCAATATTTCCAGATGGAAATCCTTGTTTTTAGGGGTATGGCTTACGGGTAGCCTTCGCAGACACGCGCCAATTATTTGCTTTCGAGAAGAAGAGGAAAAGGAAGTTTAATCAATAACAACTGTATTCCTAGTCATGCCATTTGTTTAGGTAGTTTTCCTCCATAGTACAGGAGCTGAGATAAATTTTTCATCCTGCCCGGTCCGCTCTAACCATTTCCTTTATACAACCGTTCCCATTCAAAATTCCTTCATTTGGCGCTGTAGCGCTATAGAGGAAGGCCGGAGTTCTCGCGAAACACGGTGCGAAAACACGGTGTACTTAGATTTAGGTGAACGTTAAAGAACCCCAGGTGGTCAAAATTTCCGGAGTCCTCCACTACGGCGTGCCTCAAAATCAGAAAGTGGTTTTGGCACTTAAAACCCCATAATTTTTTTTAAACACGGTATATTTCGAGCTCTGACGGCGTCCACAAATAATGATAAGACAAATAATTACGAGCATTCGGCGCTTTTTTTTTTTTCATTAGTGCTCCGAAGAATGCGACGCGTTGCCTGATGAGCATTGCTCAATTCCAGTAGATATGTCTAAATCTTCCCAGAGCATCTCCCGGTTCTCTGTTTCCACCAAGCGCATCAAGAAAGCGCATGAAAAAGCGCGGTCACGCAGGCGCAGGCGTAGACAATGTTTGTTTGCCTGCGCAATGTTTGTCTGCAAAACAGATCTTGGAGAGTCTCGGGCACTTGGCGGCGTTCACAGTACGGCCTGTCCGCCCGGTCGATTGAGATGTGCATAGCGTCGAGCGAAGGCGATGCCCGGGCGAATCCTATGAAGCATGCTTGTTTGGCATCGCTTGAAACATAAGTATCGTTGTATTAGCGAATTATGCTCCCACAATAGCAAAAAAAAGATCCTACGGTTACCTAATTGAGAAGAGGCTTGGTGAACCATAAGAAACGTCCTAATAACTGTAAATCCCGCTCTTACTTATAGTCCGTTACAAAAGAATCAAAAACACTTGAAGTGGGTGGCGAGGCCTCCTTGAAGCTCCCCTAAAACCCTGGCATAACGTCATGGCATCTGACGGTGACTTCTCGAACTTAATTTCTTTTATCGGTAGAGATTAAGTATATTGTAGCGTTAAAGTGCCAAAAACTGGACTTAGCAAGTTTCGAAAAGCTTTCCTTCAGTAAAATGGCTCCTATACGAAAAAATACTTTGATATATGCGTGACGTCACGTTGGCGTCCCAGCGCCGAGGTTTCGGCCCGAAGTGCTAAGAATTTTAACTGAGACGTTCATACGTTTTGCGAACAAACCTATTGCCGCAATAAAAACAAAAGTGGAGGTTTTAAAGAATAACCTGTAAGTTTAAGCTCATTTAGTGTTTTGTCTCTTTAAGCTTTTACATTGAGCAGCGTTTTCGGACATGGGTTGCCTCAGCCTTGGCTCGGCGCTGCATACCAAGCGATTATTTTTGAGGGCTGCCTTTTTGCCACTACGCACATGTTCAACCCGGAGAACAAACCCAACATCCACCCGATCAGTTTCCAGCCGTTCGAAAAAGGCCCGCGGTCATGCCTGGGGCGAAATTTCCCTCTTCTCGATATGAAACCTCTTCTGTGTAAGGTTCTCGACAGATTCAAGCTTTCCGTGGATCAGGAGCACCATGAGGTGAGCGACAAAATTGTCACGCCTTTGCTCGTCGGCATTCACGTTGTCGCATCACGAAAAATTGATAAAAATTGCTAGCTTTCTTCTCAAAACATCCTCGTCCATCTTTCGGTTTGAATTTCGTAACCAGGCAACCAGCACTTAAGCGAAATTAATCAAGGTAATGTTTGCCAGCCTAGGTAGCCATAATAAATAACATAACATGTGTCCTATAGCTTCCGTACGTAATGACAGCGTGTTGTTCTATCAGATACTGTGTAAAAAGTGTTGTGTTTATATATGGCCACAAGGGATTATTGTACGTGGCTGGTATAAGCCCCTATCGATGGTTCATACAATAGTTACTTTATTAGAAGAGCAGCACAGGCATATTGCCTTCCGAATGCAGTCGGACGTCTTAACGAAGTCTGCAGCCAGGAGACGTTTGATACGCCACACAATTCCGAGAATGCTTGCCTACTCGGTCAAGTGTACGCTTCACACCAGTGCGCTGTATTGGTACAAAAGAAAACTTAATTACTGTCTTTACTATTTCAGAATGGGCTGCAGCTGAGCTCTGCTTTCATTGCTTCTTTCGTCCCAAATAGAGTCTGGATGAAGCTGGAGAAGTCAGATGTGTGTTCAGAAGACCTGTGACTATAGCTTTGTTCTATTTAGTTGTCATTAGAGCACGCGCCATAGTTTCAATTAGTTTCGTTTGATCTAGATTGGTGTCTATCCTTGTTTGTTACGCTTTATATCTTTTGTAGCTTGGTTTTGCTCGTAGCTCCCTTTTGTTTTTTTGTACTTTGCTTTGGTCTTGTTGCCTCCTTTTGTGTTGTAGTTTGCTTTTTTTCTTTTGTAGCTTGCTTCAGTCTATAGCTGGCTAACCTTGCTTTTTTTTAGCACTTGTCACTGACTGCCGGGTACAGCCCGACAAACCTTCATAGTTTGGGCGGACCGGTTTTTCAATTTGTGCTATTTTCATGAATTAACTGATTATATTATCATTATTTTACACTGTTTTTTTCATGATAAAGGCGGCCAGATTGCTTTACATCAAGATACTAAGTTGCTGTTTGAATTAGTCAACGCTCGAAAGGTGCGCAAGATAACATCGTCCAATGGAATTAATTTAATTGTACGTTGTTCTCAATATACACATGATCAGCATACACAGCGTTTTTTTTTTTTCGAGACGTCTGTCAAAGCTTCCTAGACGGAGTAATAAAACTGTAAAATCGTAGTTTCTTCCAAGTCAGAATATTGTCAGTAACGGACGCCAGAAAAGAGGTGGTACATTTAATTTTTTCGCTAGTTATGTTATCATAATAATATGTTTTTCGTTAGTGCCGTTCGGCAGCCCTTGACAATTGAACTCTTGTAGGGGCTGTCCATTTGATAAGAAAGCAGTTTTCGAGCAGCCCAAAACGTGCTTCTCAGGCCCTGGGGCTATACAGGAATGCTGTCACATTTTTCATGGAAAACTCAAAATTTGTGCATGTGGTTCTCCACGCTCGGGGAACGCAGACAATTACGCGTGCAAACACTTTGGCTCATGAAGTTTGGCAACGTGTCCCAATCTATATTACGCAAGACGAACCATCTAATTACTTCTATACTGCTTATTTAATGAAGTACGCAGTCTTGTCTACTCTTGGTAAGCCGGATAGTATCGTCAATACGCATGTACAGTGTGCAGTTTCACTGTGTCGCCAGAAGGCAAGAATGACTCCCATCGTTTAGGCGCCATCTTGATCGCCTGCAGTTCGATCTCCACAAAGGTAGGTGAACATTGGTACTGAATAAACTTATTAGTTTCCTCTTTATGCATGCGTCACAGGTCAGCACCACCGCGAGCACTGCCGCCTGTCAGGTTTTATGCCATGCCATGTGAATGTGTACGCCATGTTGCGGACCATCATTGGCCTTGTAGCATAGGGCAGTAGCATAGGGCAGTAGCATAGGCAGCATAGGGCAGTAGCTTCGGCGGGCGTAGGCTTTTCCATGGCAGCACCCTCTCCTCTAATACCCTACCCATCTCCCCGCACCAGAGCATAGACCACAGAGCCATCATTCTTTCAATAAAATTCATTCATCATATTGTATTACCCGGTTTGCACAGTGCTCTTGGCTGCCGATAATCGATGCTTCAATACGATACTTGTCACTACAGCTAAGAGATCAACTTTGTCAAGAGCTTTCCTCTTGGCGGCTCATTGTATACTGTGACGTCCTTCTTATAGAAAACAGCCTCCCTCCCCTCGCATTATTATTTATCTCTTTTTTTTTTTTTTTGTCGTGTCCCCGGCGTACCGTGAGATCAATAGAATGATCGCGCTCTTTAGCAACACTTAAGTTAATACTCAGTATGCCGGGCAGTCGGCGATTGATTGTCGCTTCCAAACTGCAGTCATTTCTCCTTTCACCGGATCAAAGTCAAAAGAAGCTTTGAAGCTACACGTTTCTTTTTTAATAATATTAAGCACTGTCGCTGCGTTTGATAGAAGTAGAATAGTCTCAATGATTGAAGTACTCTAGCTGATAAGTACTGAGTGACCCCTTTGAGCCATGGGATCTGACTGCCGAAAACTGTCTTTCAGAATACCATTTGTTTATTATTTTCTTAGTAGTGTCGAACAAAATCAACTTGAGAATTAGGGCACCATCACACGCAGTGATGGTGCCCTGCATTGACACACCACTGCTTTGACAGAACGCTTTTTATCTAGAGGCCACAAACCCGGCGACGTCGGCGGCCAGGTCGCTGATCCCCATTCTCTTATCCACTAGTCAGGAAAGTATTCATCGAGAAACTACGGGCTTGTACGGAAGAATATATGACGGTGCTTCATAGTACTGTAATTATGCCTGCACTGGATGAGTTCCTCAGAGGCAGCTCCGGCACAACACAAACTCGGACACACCTTTCGAAACGTGATCTTTGTATCTGTCTTCTCTTCAAGTTTAATGAATAAAAGGGGGACTGAGAAAGTGTGTGTGTGTGGGGGGGGGGGGGGGGGGGGCTGAAAAATGCCACATCACGCATTAGCTGCTTACCTGACTTAGCACTTGCGTTAGCATAGTCACTTCCAGCTGTTATCTCACCAGTACTACTGTGCGGTTCCTAGAAAACTACGCTATATCAAAGCAAAGGACACTCTGCAGAACTTCGTGCAGAACTCACCCTACGATGACTGTCTATCCACGTATGCGAATACCCGAAACGTATAGTATGAGGTGCTTACCGCCCTGAAGCTGGCTCCTCTCTCACACTTCCCTTTAAACACGCGGCGCCATGGAGTGGTGCCACCTCAAAGTCCACGCGAACGTCCTTGCGTGGACTCCGAGATCGCGCAGCCTCCGAGATTGTACCGGTGGCGGGACGGTGCATATGAGTCGTTACTGCCAGCCAGGTACTCATATCTTCTAATAGCACCTGGCTCGATTTTCGAGCTCATTAACACCGCTTTTCATGCAATCCATCAATTCTTCAATTGTACCTCTGTTATCACTACTTGTTCCATAGGTATGCTACTCCTAGTCGCGTCTTTTTCCTTTCCATATGCCGCTGATCTATAATTGCTCCTTACATGTCTCTTTTGCACTGTGCCACTTCATAGCCAGCCTAATTATTATGTCTACACATTCGCATTTCCTTAACCCAGTCTTTCTGTTGCACCCCTAGCATACAACATTGCCACTAACAGGCGGCTGCTCCGAATCTCGCAGATGCGTTTAGGTCAAGCCGTGCACTCTAATAGCTCCGTTAATAAACTGGGTTTGAATTTCCCGCCATTTTTCTGCTTGCGGCCCCCTGCATACCTATGTAACAAATTTTAACATCGCTGCCTACATCCTTTGCGCGCCTTTTCTTAACTCCGTGTGGTTTAATTCTGCTCTTTGTTGGTGTTTCGCAACACGCAATGCTTAATCTGACTTCCTGATTACCTGAACCCCGCCTAAGAAGGCTACTGCCACTGCCGTGAATGAACGTCTAACCGGTGTTGCCACATTATCGCTAAAACGTATTTCGTCACGTACAAAAGCGTAATGAACGTAAAATTCATTGCCTTAGCTAGCGTCCAAATTTTCATGCACTGCCCTTTCGGTTTCATGTTCCTGCCTTTTACCATTTTCCACCACGCGCAGTTTTTTTTTTTTTTACTTTCTTTGAAACAATCCGCCTATCAGTGACCCCTTTAGCTATTTCCCCCTCGATTGGTGCCCCCCGTTCCTTCAGTACGTCAATCACTCCGCCCATCATCACCACTAGGTGCCGCTCCTCCACTGTGTATCACATGTGTTGCTTGGCTTTGGCTATCACTTCGCTAATCGGTTTCACCTGAAACGCGCTAATCTGGCCGCGCTGGCCTCTATTGTGAACGGTTTTACTTTACGCGTGTGTGAATGCCCTAGAACGACAACTCGACGCTGTGGGGTTCTCCTCCGTGCTCTTGGGACAAAGGAACGACAACACAGTAGTGCAAACAATCATAAGGGCATTTATTGCACCTTTCATAGATCAATGCCTGCTAGCCGAGTTGCTATCCGCAAAACATGCCGATGGGCGCGCGACAAATCTGGAAGTCCGACTCACCGCGACCGGTAAACGAGCGAATATGTTCGCCCCATGCTGGATCCCAACGCCTGGTCGTTCGCGCGTACTGTCACGCGAACGGTGGCGCATTCCAAGGCGGCCACGCGAGACGGTCTCGCGGAAGCATGGGTTGGCGCACGCGCGGCACGGCACGTCCGTCCCGCTCGCAGTCCCGAATCCAAGAGCCAGCGGCTTGTCTTGCCCGCACCCAAGTAACCCCGCAGCGGCGCGACACTCGCGCCATCTCTCGCACCGCGCTTGTACCACTCCGACCGCCGCGGGCGCCAGGCCACGCGAGCCGTGCGGGAAAACCAATATATCAGGGGACGCGCAAGAGTCGCGCATCCCCACATCCCCCCAACCTTAAATCACTTCTTATTCCGGCGAAACATGTGACACGGTCTAACATTAACCCGTGCTTCGCGAACAAGATAGTACATGCAACAGTGGCCGCGCTGAGGAAATGTCCACACGCTGTCCATAACATGCGAGCCGACATTGTCCCTGGGTACACTGCTGGCGTCCGCCGGTCACAGCAGCAGCTTTGCAGACTCGACGGCACGATTCCAGGCCAGGACTCCGGAAACGACGACGCAGTAGTCGGTACGAGCAAGCGTCGCTCGCGACGACGTGCCCCGCTGGCAAGAGCCGCCGTAGCTGTCGGTGACCGCCGGTTCTTTTGTCCGCCGCCGAGGGTTGTGAGCTGGATGCAGGAGGCCGCCGAAGTCGCTGCGCCGAGCTGGCCACAGCATCACCATCGCCCGGTGACTCGATCGTAGTCCGGGGCAGCAGCGCAGACGATGTGCAGGTGACAGCAAGCCAGGAGTGACTCCAATCGCACTGCGTACACTATACACACTCGGCAAACACTAATGTAGTGCAAGGGAGAGGAATTCTGCATGCGCATAGCCCACGTGGTACGATGTTCAACTCGGCTAGCAAAAGATCGGACAGCTACTCAGATGCTAAGTTCATGTGAACGAAGCTCGCTTCCTTGAGCCGAACGAGTAATTTCAATTCGTGCGAGGCTAAATAGAATGAGGGAAGCAAATTGCAACGCTTCAACGCCACGGTCCACCAGGTTGTGTCCCTCCACGTGCGACAGGCAGCTTCGTAAAGCCTTAGGCCTAAAGCGTCGCTACCCTGACAACAACCGGAATCCAAAAACAACACTCAAAATGAGCGCAAAACAGGCAGCCGCGAGGAGACGTCAGCTCTGTGAGGTGGTCCTACCCCGCTCGGTGCACACAGCATCCGAGTTGACGGCGCCCACCGTCCCAGACGGTGTCGGAGCGCCCGGTGCCAGGCCGCAATACCAGTCAGCCCGTAGTGGCACCCGTGGCCCGCGGCCACCCGGCTCCCAGAGCCGCGACTTCATCCGAGTCAAAGAGATAGAAGAAGCTATTTACATAAGAAATTCGGCCCACCCACGAGGCTTCCGTACTCACTCGCTTCAGGCTTGCCACTGCTCCACGGGCGCTAAGCCTCGCTCTCCCAGGATGCAGACCTGTGGCTCTCGTACTGACGAATGTCATTAAAAAAAAACACTTGCGAAAAGGCTTAGCATGTTGATAAGTTCAAACATACTACAGCCACCGTCGCCTCGCTCAAGAAAGCACGCCGCCAACGCTATCGATCAAAATCCACGCTAGCCCTACGCTTCGGTTCAAACAAAGGTCTCGAACGAAGCAAAACTGTTAAATCTATCGTCCGATGCCCCAAGAGCACCACGTTGGGCGCCAGATACACAATCACAAGGGCATTTATTGCACCTTTCATAGATCAATGCCTGCTAGCCGAGTTGCTATCCGCAAAACATGCCGATGGGCGCGCGACAAATCTGTAAGTCCGACTCACCGCGACCGGATAACGAGCGAATATGTTCGCCCCATGCTGGATCCCAACGCCTGGTCGTTCGCGCGTACTGTCACGCGAACGGTGGCGCATTCCAAGGCGGCCACGCGAGACGGTCTCGCGGAAGCATGGGTTGGCGCACGCGCGGCACGGCACGTCCGTCCCGCTCGCAGTCCCGAATCCAAGAGCCAGCGGCTTGTCTTGCCCGCACCCAAGTAACCCCGCAGCGGCGCGACACTCGCGCCATCTCTCGCACCGCGCTTGTACCACTCCGACCGCCGCGGGCGCCAGGCCACGCGAGCCGTGCGGGAAAACCAATATATCAGGGGACGCGCGAGAGTCGCGCATCCTCACAACGCTTATTCTCCTCCTGGCCGCCAAAAACTGCCCTTCAGGCCGCGATGTCCCCCCTCCCTCCCTTGTCTTATCCTAACCATTCACTTTGTTCTCTTCTTCCGTGGCCGGCACGCCAGTGGCAGCCTCTCCGTCACCGTCACTGACGCCACCGCTTTTCCACGAGGTGGTTTCGCCCTCCTTTGCTGCTCTCGCTTCGTAGTATTAGATTCGTCGGACGATCCCACCGCTGTCAACCAGATGTAGGATTTGGCGGACGAGCTTGTAGGACGATCTCGCCGCTGCCACCATTTGTAAGATTTGGAGTCGGGCTTGTAGGACGATCGGAGGAACTTCGGGCGACAGGACTAGGCGAGCAGGGTTTATTTACATTATTTACAGTTTAACCAAGACATACATCGACAGTCTAGCGTGACTCTCAAATGGAGCCCGCAAGACAAAGCATACAGCAAACGAGCACACAGCTCACGAGTACATTTCGAGCACGACAACGAGCACGACTAGCAGCCGACAACAGCCGCTTATAACCACTCCGTTCGACGTCATCGTTCGACGTCATCGTAAAAAGTCCTCGTGGTCGCCTTTGAGAGAAGGGGGTAGGGGTTTTACACACACACACATGCCGCACAGGTTTCAGTGCTCTCTCCGAAGGCAGACGACCTTTGCAGTGTAGTCGTCGTGGTATCCATTGTCCTGCGTCCCCGTAGTCAGTTGGTCACGCCCGACCCCAGCCGGCGCCTCTAAATTCCAGAGCGGACCTCGCACAGCGGCCTCCGCCGCTGCACTTTGTCTGGTGTCTCGAAAACCGCATGGGGAGATTCTGCCAATTACCTCCCCTCGAGAACTCCCCTGAGCTGACCCCTCGCCGCGTGGCTGCCGGTTATCCGCAGTTCTCTGAAGTGCGCCCGGTTGGACCGAAGCACCGGCAGCGGGCTGAAATAGCTGCAGGCCGATCCTAACAGTAGCCAGTCACATTTGCGGTGCTTGTCTCGAAGCGTTCATCATTGCGTTGCGGAATGGCGGGCTTCATCTTCATTAATACGTTCGATAGCTTATCTTCTACCACCTTCCTCTCCTTCTGCTTGCTCTGGAGTTCCTTTTCCAGCTTCCCAACCACCATAGCTAGTTTATCCTTCTTCTCTCGCCGTCTAGTCGTGACCCTAGCGCACACATATTAAAGATAAAATCTACCCCGTTTGCATCGCCTACCAACTGAAACCGCTTTTCTTCCAACGCATAGGAACGCTCGCACTCAGAACAACGGAGGTCTGGGCTCCTCCTGGTACCGACCATTCTTTTGTACTAACAAAGCGTAATAAAAATGTGACCATACATTTAGAACTACAGTTATTCGTTATCTACTTGTATCTAAACAAAAAAAACATCAAGAAACTGAAAAGCATCAAAATTAGTATATATACATTGCTCGGTTAACCTAATACATGTAACATCCAAATGAGGGAAAAGTCAAATAAAAAAGCTTATTGATTTTGCACATTGCTCCTGCTGCACTGAGAACGCACTTCCAATGGGAACTTCTGTTCCCTTAGGCACGCACTTAAAGAAAACAAGGGAGTGTCCCGTGGTGGTGATGATGATGATGATTTATTGCCATCCCCTTCACTCTAAGCACAGTTGCACCCTTCGGGGTGTATATTTGTCCCACAACGATAATCATCTGCCTTGCTTGCGTTCCCTATCTTAAAAACACTGCGCTGGCTACTTCCCTGTCGAGAATGCTCTGTCATGCTGATAACGCGCATGCCGTTCGTGACTTGGAAGTGCCGGGCCCGGCAGCGTTAAAGAAAGGAAATGCGGACAAGACAGATGACAATTATTGTTGTGTGGCAAGATACGACGCAAAGGATGCAGCTACTTTTAGAGTGTTTGACAGGGCATACTGACAAATAGACTCCTAGCCTTCTTGAGTTATCGGCTATGCTATACGTGCTTTTGATTCTAGCATTTCTGTACACATTTCAAATTTTTTCTTCCTCAATACTCGGTCGTTCAACACGACACGGAAGTAAAGTCAATCGATCACATTCTTTTAGAACTCATACCCATGCGGAAAACGAAGGACAGCCTCTTTGTATTAAATATTTATAGCAGTCCAAAGTGCAGACATCATAAATTTCGATCGCTCTTTAAAAAAGCCCTAGCCATAGCGGGCAACCGAGCCGTAGTGATCGGAGGCGATTTTAACGCCCAACACGCGGCATGGGGTTACAAAATCGAAACTCAAAAAGGCAGGAACCTATGGCTAGACGCGCAACAGGAAGGCCTGACCCTCGTGACCGACCCATCGGTTCCCACGAGAATAGGTACCAGCGTTTGCGCGGATACTACGCCAGATTTAACATTCACCAAGAACATACGGGACGCGCAGTGAACAAATACGCAACACGACTTTGGGAGCGATCACAATATACTAGAAATAACGGTAAGGGCAGGACCGCGCAAGACAAAGGGTAGACCACTTAAGATTGTCGACTGGAACAAATTCAGGAAAATAAGGGAGGAGGCCGATGACATGACACAAGGTATTGAGGAATGGACCGAAAAACTAAAGGAAGATGTGGCGGCAGCTACGAAAACGGTCCCGCCGGAGGCGCATCTAGAGAACGTAGACAGTAAGCTTCTACACATGTGGGAAGCTAAGGCAGGGTTGCAACGGAGATGGAAAAAACAAAAACACAACCGGACGCTTCGTAGAAAGATAGCCAAATTGAACAGGGACATAGAAAAGTACGCCCAGCAGCTATGCAAACAACAGTGGGAGGAAAAATGCAACAACATGGACAGTCAGATAGGAATGGCAAAAACGTGGAACATCCTTCGATATTTGTTAGACCCGGACGGGACAAAGTCGGCACATAAGCAAAAAATAAATCGGCTAATACAAACGTACCGAGGGACAGAGCAGAACTTCCTCAAGGAAATCGAGAAAAGGTACATCTCGCAAGCGCTGCCCGTCATACACCCTGACTACACAGGGCAGGTAAATGACGAATTAGACAGCAAAATCGGCGAGTCAGAGGTCAGGGCAGCCCTGCAGAAACTCAATACCAAGTCGGCACCCGGACTAGACGGTGTAACGAATAAAACGCTAAGGAACTTGGACGATGAGTCTATAGCTAAGTTAACCGAATATATTAACGAATGCTGGGAGGCAGGGCAGATTCCGCAGCAATGGAAGACGGCACAAATTGTGTTAATACCTAAACCGGGCAAGCGACTGCAAATTGAGAACTTGAGACCCATATCTCTCACTTCTTGCGTGGGGAAACTCATGGAGCACGTGGTCCTAGCGAGGATAACCACCTACCTCGAAGACTGCGACGCGCTCCCGCCCACGATGATAGGATTCAGGAGAAACCTCTCAGCGCAGGACGCTCTGTTACAACTAAAACATCAGATCATAGACGATTCGGGCAGATCGACAAAGGCAATTCTCGGGTTCGACCTAAAAAAGGCCTTCGATAACGTAACACATGCAACGATACTAGATAGAGTAGGCGAATTAGGACTGGGAAAACGCACGTACGATTATGTACGCAATTTTTTAACTGGTAGAAAGGCAAAGATCACGATAGCGGACCTAGTTTCGGAGGATATCGAGATAGGCAGCGCAGGTACGCCACAGGGCTCGGTCTTATCACCGATGCTATTCAATCTGGCCCTAATCGGGCTGCCAGTCAAGCTGCAAGAAATCGAGGGTCTAAATCATACCTTATACGCAGACGATATCACCCTATGGGTGAGAAACGGAAGTGACGGGCAGATAGAACAAACGCTTCAAACAGCGGTGGAAACAATCGAAAAATATCTAGAGGGGACAGGGCTAACATGCTCTGCAGAGAAATCGGAGCTGTTACTGTACAGACCGACTCGCAGAGGTCGCAAACCAGGCAACTACAGGGAAGAGCTCACCCATAGAGAGGAGATACAGTTAAAGACGGCCGATGGAAAACCCATACCCAAGTTCGATAGGATCAGGGTATTGGGGCTCCTCATTGAAGCCAAGGGCAACAACGGAGAAACCCTCAGAAGACTGGAGGGAACTGTAGCGCAAATCATGAGGCTAATCAGAAGGATAACAAATAAACATAGCGGGATGAAAGAGGAAAACACGATCAGGTTAATACAGGCCTTCGTAATAAGTAGAATAGTGTACGTAGCACCGTACTTAAAATGGCAGGTCGCGGAAAAGATCAAACTAGAATGCCTCATTCGGAAAATATGCAAACTAGCCATAGGACTACCGATAAGCACCAGCACGGACAAGCTGCTGCAATTAGGCCTACACAACACTATAGACGAGCTCATTGAAGCGCAACGTACGGCACAATATGAACGCCTCTCTAAGACTAGAGCAGGCAGACACATCCTAGAGAGATTAGACATACGTTACCACACACAGCATGGTGTCAAGGTGGACATCCCGAGAGATACGAAGGAAAGATTGGTAATACCTCCCTTACCAAAGAACATGCACCCAGAACACAATAAGGACAGAAGAAAGAACAGAGCGAAGCAAATACAGAAGAAATTCGGCAGCGACAAGGACGCAGTGTTCGTAGACGCGGCTCGATACAGTCGCAGACGGGGGTTTACGGCAGCCGTAATCGATAGGGAGAAACGGTGCAAGACGTGCGCGACGATACGCACCACAAGTAACGAGATAGCTGAAGAAGTAGCCATAGCACTCGCAGCAGCTCAGACTAACGCAACCGTGATAGTCAGCGACTCTCAGACGGCAATAAGAAACTTTGCCAACGGCCGAATCTCCCCGGAGGCACTACGAATTCTTCTTGCAGGAGGCCAAAATTACAAAAGAAAGATATACATCACCTGGACACCCGCTCACACCCTCGCGGAGGACGGCAACAACGAGGCGGCACACGACGCGGCTCGAGGGCTTACGGACCGAGCCGCAGTCGCAAGTGACGCCCCGACACCCTCCGGACGTGACGGTGCGGTAAATGAGTGGGAGTGGGAGGACAGAATGACAACATATAATGACATTACAAAACATTATAGGTTACAGAGGCGCATATTCCCGCGACCTCACGCAAAATTGACAAAAAATCAGTCTGTCGCATGGCGGCAGTTACAAACTAGGACGTATCCGAATCCTGCGCTCTCGCACATCATATATCCGGATGTATATCCTTCGGACAAATGCAAAACATGTGAATCCAGAGCCACTCTGGAGCATATATTATGGGAATGCCGAGGGATAAATAACAATAAAGAAAACGCGGCCTCTAGCAGCAGCCTTCGCACGCGCTGGGAAGCCGCGCTGCTCAGCCCCGCCCTCGAAGATCAACTATGGGCCGTTCAGCAGGCCGAGGATGCCGCCAGGACCCAAGAACTCCTGGCTGTCACCTAGGCGGGGCCTTTGGCCCTCCCCACCAACTCGCAGGGCACACAATAAAGTTCTTTCCTCCTCCTCCTCAATACTTCTCTATCTTGTACCGGTGCCTACGCCTGTAAAAATTTAATTCTGCGGTTTTACGTGCCAAAACCACGTTCTGATTATGAGGCACGCCAGTGAAAGACTCCGGATATTTTGGCCACCTGGGGCTCTTTAACGTGCACCTAAATCTAAGTACACGGGAGTTTTCGGATTTCGCCCCATCGAAATGCGGCCGCTGTGACCGGGATTCGATCCCGCAATCTCGTGCTCAGCAGCCCAGCACCATACCCACTGAGAATTTTCGGTAGTTAGAAGTGAATTTCAGGCAGTTCGTAGAGCGCGGAAGCCGATCCGTTGTATCAGAAGAGCCGAAAATTCACAAGCCGGATGTACCGGCACGACCAATTGTGGACTACACACGCTCGCCGCTGTACGAACTGCCCGGCTACCTGCACCGTATTCTTAGGCCGCTTGCTGGACTCTCGCCAACTTCCGTCATAGACTCCGCTCATTTCATTGAGCAAATAAGGGCCTGCATTGACGATGACGAAGTCATGATCTCCTTTGACGTAAAATCAATGTTTACATTCGTGCCTATTGACTATGCTCTCGAGTGCTGGAGGAAACTTCTCGAGGCTGACTCTTCTTTACCCGAACGCACGCCATTGAATCCCACGATCTTGGCCGCCTTCAAAAATTTTGCCTTGAGAATACCGACTTCCTCTTTAACAAGGAGTATTACAAGCAAGTATTCGGCACAGCGATAGGAGCCTCTGTGTCCGTCGTTTGCGCCAGCATTGCTCGAGGGGATCTGGAAAGTGCCGCCTTATCCTCATTCGGGACGCGACCAAAGCTATTTCTAAGTTGCACGGACGAGTGCTTCTGCATTATCCCTCGCCGGCACGCAACACTTTCCTCAAGCACCTAAATTCCTTCAAGCCGAGTATACAGTTCACGGCTGAAGAGGAAAACAATGGGCGAATTCCCCTTTTGGATGACCTCGTAGAGAGGATTTCAAGCGGCTTGAGGACTAGTGTGTACAGAAAGCCAACGCACACGGGAAAGTACCTGACCTTCGACTCGGCGCACCCAATTGGGCAAAAGCGATCCGTCGCTGCAGCACTCTTTGCCCGGGCATTCCGCGTCTGCTCCAGCCTCACGAAACGTAGGCAAGAGCTACAGGTTGCGAAAAGAGACCTGTTGAACAATGGTTACCCTCTACAACAGCTCAGAACGCAGGACACCCGTCGTGGTTGCTCAGTGGCTATGGTGTTGGGCTACTGAGCACAAGGTCGCGGGATCGAGTCCCGGCCACGGCGGCCGCATTTCGACGGGGGCGAAATGCGAAAACCCCCGTGCACTTAGATTTGGGTGCACGTTAAAGAACCCCAGGCGGTCAAAATTTCCGGAGTCCCCCTCTACTGCGTGCCTCATAATCAGAAAGTGGTTTTGGCACGTAAAACCCCATCATTTAATTTTTTTTTAGAACGCAGGAGCGGAAATCAGCGAAGCCCCGCCGTGAAACGGCGAAAGAAACAGTGAAGCGCGCGGCGGTACCCTACAAGCGAAGCCCTTGGACGAATTTTTAAGGGCTACGGTGTCCTTGGCTTGGCGAACAGCTGGTTCGCGCTAAACACCCTTTGAAACAAACGGACTTCCCGGGAGTGATATACATACAGGATACCATGCAAGGAGTGTGACGTGTGTTACATCGGCGAGAGCGGAAATCTTAAACGGCTCCTGAAACAACACATGGATGACGTCTCCAAGGGCCACACAGCTGCGAACGCCCTGGCAGCACATCACGAACTAACCGGACACATCAATGACTGGGACGCGGCAGCCATCATCGCAAAAGAGAAACACTTATCTGCCCGTTTGCTTTTAGAAACACTTAACATCCAATCAACTAGACACACGATAAATAGGACGCCCGGGATAATCTTCCCGAAATATACACCCGAACGCTGCGCGCACCTGACCCATAAAATGCCGCACGCCCATGCTTACATCTTCATTGTGATCAATGGAACCGTACGGGGCCCGAAACGTCTGTCCTTTATTTTTCTTTTATTCTTGGCGAGTACACGGTTTTTGGCACCAATATGTTTCCTCGCCAGACGAGCTTTCGTCGAACACTTGAAAACGAAAGTTTAAAGTCCCACCTGCACTGCAGTTCTGATGAAGTGGTGAGGCTTTCCTGCCTTCCGTGTCTGCTTGACAACATTTCAAAGCACTAAATAGGTAGTGGCTGCCTTTGAAGGCGCGCAGCATGGTACGCTTCTGCTCGGTGCTGCAGTGCCGGACGTACGCAACGGAGCCCGGTGTCAGCCTTATTCACACGTAGCCGCAGGACAAGAAGATGTGTGAAGCTTAGTTCGCGAAACTTAGAACCACCAAATAGCCATCGGCTACAACTCGGGTATGCAGCAAGCACAGACACGAGTAAGATTGCTGCATGGTTGTCGGGACTGCGATGTTCGTTGAGTAGCAGAAAACGCACCCTGAGACCCTCGGCCGCGCCCCCTGCCCGGCTAATGTCATGATGCTTTGGTCTATGAACTTGTTGATGCTAGATACTGGCAAGTGCATCGTAAAGGAAAGGCAGCGGTCAGAAGCACATTAATAAAACGCATGGCATATGGTTATGTTTGTGCTATGAATTAATGTACTGGATCACGAAAAAGAAGCAGCGGGAAATCGCGCGCTGAGAAGACCGATAAACTTACAGTGCGACGCAACCTTAGAAATAATATAGAAACGTCGAAGAATTTAGAAGAAGAAAAAAAATTGAGTCGTCGCCACGGGATATCACAGTCGCCGTAGGCGTCGAAGTGTCTACAATGAAATTATTTTTGAACAGCTCTGATAGCGTCTACGCAACAATGGTTGCTTGTGTACTGTCAAATGCTCAGATTCTGCGGCCTAAAGCTCATGGCACGGTGCGAAAACGTGCTTGCAGCGAAAGCGAGACATTGTGCGCGGTGTAATGGTTGCGATCGGGCATGAAATAGATGGTAGCTGGCCCATGCCGTTGTCCAACTTATCCACGCAGAGGACGTTGTTGAAGGGAGAGACTTTTTCTCATCGAGAACCAGTAATATGGGTTTATTTACAGTATTTACATGAGAACGTTACAGTTCATCAGTCTAACATGACTGAAAGAGAAATGCACTCTCAGCAGCCGCACAAGAGCTGCTTATAAACACTCTGTCCTCCCTAGATCCCTAGGTGAGGGAAAAACGGCCGTTCTACCTGCTATCATTGCCATTTGTTTGGCGTGTTGGTAAACTGACTTGGAAAGCATACTTAGCGCCAGCAAACAAGGACAGAAGGGAGACGACACCACTATGCGCTATTCTACATCTATTCCACACCAATTCGAAGCGTTCAAAGTCATCGTAGCCGAACCGCCTTTGAGGGGGGGGGGGGGGGTCACTCACACACTTCCCCACAGGTTTCACTGACCACGCCGAGATGAGTGGGTTCTCGCGGACACGGTACTGGACCCGAGAAGATGCCTCTTCATCCGAGTGTTAACTCCGCAGAGAATGGCCGCCGCGTCTGTCCATGACTTCTAAGCTGCGTGAGATGGCAGCGCAAAATATCTTCCCGGGGTTCCCTTGCTTCATACAGGCCGTGGCGGCCACGGCGAATCCACAGCTATACTTGGTCCGCCGACCGCGTTTAGTCATAGCGGCGCCGAGGGGTTGTTGATGCGGCACACCGTCGTCCCTACAAAACGAGTCGCCGACAGTGGGGAAGCATTCCAAGGTCGCTTCTGGGAAGCTCGTCACCCTCGCAGCTGCGGCTGGCTGGGAAAATATTGTAGGTCGGTGCCCTTGCCGGCCGTTCGTAACAGCGGACATGCATGAAGATGTGCACGCGGTCGCTGCGAACCCGTGCGATCGCTGCATTGAGGCTTAAAACTGTTATACAGACAGCCCACTGTAAGAATATATTTCACATAATTTGTTCTCAGTGCTTGCCTACATTTCACGCAAGAAGCCGGTTCGGGGGGCTCCATCTCGGCGATTAGGCGCAGTGAACGTTCACTGTACGTATTCGGCAAAGAAGTAGCGTCTGTAAACGATTCTGTGCTTTCGGTTTGCACAGGATTATTATTTTGACAGTAAAAAACTTCCCTCGTTTTGAGAGCACTTACAGAAATGTCCGGGAGGGCTGCCTCGTGGCGTTCTTATTGAGCGCCGTAAGCTAAACCTATAAGGAGCGCGCCGCATTAGCCCTCGTACTACGCAAGGGGGCGCTTCCGACAGATGGCGACTCCGTAAGTCCTCGCCCCCAATACTACGAATGGGCGAAAAAATAACCGAAATGCGCCATGGTGCATCTAGGGATTTTTGTTCGCCTGTGTATAGGCACTTCGCTGGAGAACGCTGTTTGCTCTGTCCGTCCCTAGGTGAATCCGAGCTGGTTTGGAAGCACGGCGTGCGCAGGAAAGGAGACGCGCGCGAGGCGAGTGTTGTGCATTGTTTCGCGATTGTAGCATTTCAAAACATGATTATCGCAAGGGGATGCGTCTGTCTGACTTGGACTATACTTTAATGCCAAAGCATCCGTCCTGCCGATGTATTAGATATCAATGTAGCTGAGCAGACTGCGTAAACAAGATTACTTTAACGGTGTGGAAACACGTCTATGTAGTACCAGTCAGTAGGTCAAAATATTAAAAAAAATGCGTCGGGATTTAATTTTATAGCCGTAGACTGATGTGAAAGCTGTACATTCGGTTACGTGATACATATTATAGTGGCAGCGCGAGCCTTGTCCTGACTGCGGGTAGAAAACGCAATAACACATTCAGCTTACTGAGCCGTAACCTTTCGCCTAATTTTACTCCTTTTTTATTGAATAGGAAGGATAAAGAACCCCTGTACGCATCGCCTAGTAGTCCCAACAGATTGCTAATGCTCCGTTCAAAATTTTCACCCGGTATGCTAGCACGCGTATGTGCACAATCAGAAAAATAAAATAAAAAATCTATTCAACACAATCGCGCATGCTGGCAACTAAGGCATCAGTAATTGATAGCCTGATTGGCCACCATGAAAAATAATTGGTAACACGACGCTGCTAGGCCGCTGAAACAACTCCGATGTAGCTCATGTCACCCATCTAGGAGCATGACGGTGGTATGAAGGGGCGTCCCATGAAGACAAGCGAACATGTAGCAACAGATTGTGCACGTTGCATGAAGAATATTGCCGCACCAGTAAAACAAAAAAATCTTCCAACCACAAAATCCGCGAGAGGACTAAAACTTGTGGTTACCTGATGCCAAAGTATGCGCTTAATTCATTCGGTCCCACGTCTAGGAACGACAGGCGTTCTATAAGTGTAATGCTGCACGATCCAGCGAGAAAAAAAAAAGTTTCGACGTCCGCGACAGGACTCGAACCTGCAATCTCCTGATCCGGAATCAGGCGCCTTATCCATTAGGCCACGCGGACATGCAGAACAAGCAGGCACACGCTCATAAACAGTGATACCGTAGCAGTGATAAATACATGCCCTTAATGTGGTTCATTGAAATAGATAGAGGGCGCAATATTCCCTGAAGGAAATCGTTGTTTTCAGGGGTATGGCTTACAGGCAGCCTTCGCTGATACGCGCCAATTATTTGTTTTCGAGACGAAGCGGAAGAGGAAGTTTAATCAATAACAACTTTATTCCTAGTCATGTCATTAGTTTAGGTAGCTTTCCTCCATAGTACAGGAGCAGAGAGGAATTTTTTTTTCTGCTCGGTTCTCTCTAACCTTTTCCTTTACACAGCCGTTCTCATTCAAAATTCCTTCATCTTGGCGCTGTAGCGCTATTGAAGAAGGCCGGAGTTCTCGCGAAACACGGTATATCTCGAGCTCTGACGGCATCCACAAATAATGATATGACAAAGAATTACGAGCATCCAGCGCTTTTTTTTTAATTAGTGCTCCGGAGCATGCGACGCGTTGCCTGATGAGCATTGCTCCATTCCAGTAGATATGTCTATATCTTCCCAGAGCATCCCCCAGTTATCTGTTTCCACCAAGCACTTCAAGAAAGCGCATGAAAAAGCGCGGACACGCAGGCGCAGACAATGTTTGCCTGCCAATGCCTGCTAACGCAGAAACCAGCGTCAGAAACCAGATTCGTAGAGAGGGCAGTCGCAAAACAGATGTTGGAGAGTCTCGGGTCGGCCTCGGAAACTCCACCCCTTCCGTGGCAGGGGTAATTGGCGCCAACCATCGGGAGGGCGGGAAAGCAACTCCGCTTCCCTTGCACGGCCTCTTAGATCGGCGCGCGATGATCCAGGAGGATGTGCCCTTTAACTTCTCCTCTCAAGTCCTCTCCCCTTGCCCTCCCACGTTACTCCCTCCATTTCGACCACGGTGTACTTCTTACACCGTGCTTTCGACTAAAGCCCCTTGGTAAATTGAAAGTCGCGACACTCTCCTCCCTGCGGCGCTTTCCTCCTCGATTATCCGCTCCCGCCGGCTGCGCGCGCTGCGTACAGCACGCTTTTTCTCCTGGGCTCCCGAGGACGCGCCGCAGGATTCTATGAAGGCGCGTTATTGTGGGCTAGTTGCGCGCCCCAGTGTTGTTGAAAATTTTAAGAAATGCTGATAAGAGCATCGATAATGCTGAAGGCAACGTTTATGAAGTGGTTGGTTCTTTCTTAAAGCCATATGAACGGAGTATACTGATGTAAAGGAGCTTTGAGGCGAGTTCTATATTCCAGACAATTTTTCTGCCACAATATGAGATGCTTTACTTTTGTGCGTCTGATCTAGTATTGCTTGTGGCACATCCCTCTGCGTGTGGCTTATTAAGCGAAAGCCTTAGATCTCTGTTTCAAGGTCGCGTTGTGAGGTATAGAAAATATCATGTGGCCCAAGGAAGGCCGGAAGCGAACTAAATCATGTCCAGCCGTGTATAAGACATGATTACTGAATAGCAAAGTTAGTTAATGATTGATAAGTTATTGTATTAGGATGAATAAAGGTGTGCTAATGAGTATTAAGGCGTATTAATTAGAATTAAGGTCGGTGAAGGTGGAGTATGGTGGATTAAGGAGGATAAAGATGGATTAGGATGAAATACGTTGCAGTACTAAACATTATTGCCGGCAGAATATTTTCTGCATTAATACATCATAACAACAGTCATGATCGATTGCTCAACCTTCGTAATCAAAGCGCATTGATGCAATGATTTCGGCTCGTGCTCATGGAAGAAGTTTCCCCGCAGAACAAAACCGCACAAAGGCCATTTTAAAACATTCGCTAACAAAGCGAAGATTCCCGGCCTCCCGGCGCATATCCAGCGAAGTCCTCCAAGATCAACTCCTGGCCGTCCGGAGAGCTCACGACATCGGGAAAGCCTTTGGCCTACCGGTGCCTACGCGGGCGGAGCCACCGACTTAGCCTGGGGGCTTGTGCCCTCTGACCCTAGTTTCTCTGGACTAAAATAAAGTTCTTGCCATGCCATGCCCGGCCTCCACCTAGATGTCGTTATCAACAGCAAGCGTGCGCGATCATGTGAACACCCCCTGCACATCGTCTGTATCCGTGAGAAAACCAAATAATAATCGTCGCCCACTCATGCGTGTGTGGAAGTGCAGTTTAAAGCAAATTACAAAAATCCAAGGTGTCCTTAAGTATCGCCTAAAAGACGCGAATGCTAAAGCCTTGCAAAGCCTACTGTAATTGACCTTAATCCACCTCCATCAACCCTAATCTACCTTAATCTATCACGATCCGCCTTAATTCTCCCTAATCCACCCTACTTGGTCTTAATCCTCAATCAACCTTTATTCACCGTAATCGACCTTAATCCTCCTTCATCCACCCTAATCTTTCTTAACACACTTTAATCATTGTTCATGCACCTTAATCCTCCATTATACACCCTAATCCACATTAGTCCACCCTAATCCTCCGTAACCTACCCAAATCGGTCTTAAATGTAATAATGTTGCGTTTAAATATTCATTTTTTTCGGTTGCTATCAGTGAATGGAATATGTTAACACCTCTCACCACTAACGCTGAGTCACTGTCTTAGTTTTAATTAAAAATTGAAAAAATTTCCCAGCAGGTTAATATTGCTAGTGCTATTATTAAATCATGCAAACCAGCATGCACTTTTACCCTGTGTAAATAGTCGTGTATGCAGCGTAGAATGCCTAAATTGCCATTTTATTCTATCTTGAAAATTAGCATGTACTTTTATTTGGCGTATACATTATGTAAAGTGTCTATGTGTAAAGTGCAAAGCCGATGTTATACATGTATTGCTCGATCCTTAACATGACGAGCGTTCTTTGTATATGTACATATATATAGTGCCCACCTGCATGCTATGATCTCAGTAGAGACTGGCAGTATTGTAAATAAAATAAAAATAGTACTTCATTAACCCTAATCGACCCTAATCCCCCTTCATATTCCTTCATCCACCCCAATACACCTTAATCCTTCTTATTAACCCTAATCCACCTTCATTCAATCACTAATAAATCATTAACTTTGACTAATCGTTAATCTCTGATACACGGCTGGACATGCTTTGGGTCGCTTCTGTCCTTCCTGGATCACGTGATATTTTCTGTTCACAACGTGACCTTGAAACAGATCTAAAGACTTTCGCCTTAAAACTAACAAAAAAGCAATGTGGACTAGCTAGCCCTCACTATTTGCCATACCACGGGTATACTTGCCACTAATTTCTTCAGGACCTCCATTCATTGTAAGACTGACGCACACATCAACGTAAGCTGAAAATAATAGCTCCTCTACAAGCCGCTATTTCAATTTTCAGTAAAACAGGCAACGGATCCTCATAATTGCGAAAAGTGTGATCGAGAGGCTGTATCTTCGCACATAAATTTTCGCAGCGGAAAGCAGAAACTATAGTGCTGCATTTCCGACTGAATAACAAAAGTTGGCGATGTGCGAGGTGATGGAGTACCAGCAGAATATTACACATACTGGGGACAACCCGATTTTTACGCAACGTACAAATTGCCGCAGCAAAAACGCTGATGCGCAGGCCGGAAGAATTAAAAATGTGCAGCATTAGGGGAAGCTTTGATACGAGCAATAAGAAAGACGCCTTAGCTCGCAAACAACACTGTTCTTTGCCGGAACAAAGCTCTTTCGGCCAATGTTATGCAGCCACTGCTTCCTGCGCAAGCCGTCACGCTTTCCTTGTGGTATCATAAAAACTGCATAACCATCTTCAGGCTTCTTGCTGCAGTTATATGTGCAACAGCACGGCATAGCGCTGGCACAGAGAGCAGGAAACACAGCGTACAACGTTCGCTACGCCGAGCTAAAGCGCGGAGCCAGCCGAGCTGAGGAGAAAAATGGCGCGAACGAAAAAGAAAAAGACAAGGAAAACGCATGATTCACGCGTCTGCAAGGGCAAAGGGAGGGTCACAAATCGTCGTGCAGAAAAACGGGCGCAAGACCGCTTCCCACGGGGGGCACGCGCAAGGGGCGAGGAGGTCGCTCGGAGGCGGCACAGTTCAAATAGTGGCGGTACTTTCAAATTACCAACGGACTTTAGTATCGGCATGGGACCGAGTGGCCCAAGGGAAGCATAGGGTGTTTCCACACCCTGATGGCGCAGAACGTCCACCCGCGTGACACGCTGCTGTGTGTATTGACGATCATCATCATCAGCATCAGCCTGGTTACGCCCACTGCAGGGCAAAGGCCTCTCCAATACTTCTACAACTACCCAGGTCATGTACTAATTGTGGCCATGTTGTCCCTGCAAACTTCTTAATCTCATCCGCCCACCTAACTTTCTGCCGTCCCCTGCTACGCTTCCCTTCCCTTGGAATCCAGTTCGTAACTCTTAATGACCATCGGTTATCTTCCCTCCTCATTACATGTCCTGCCCATGCCCATTTTTTTTATTTCAACTAAGATGTCATTTACTCGCGTTTGTTCGCTCACCCAATCTGCTCTTTTCTTATCCCTTAAAGTTACACCTATCATTCTTTCCATAGCTCGTTGCGTCGTCCTCAATTTAAGTAGAACCCTTTTAGTAACGCTAAAATCCTTTAGAACCCTTTGTTGACGATGCTGAACTTCAACAAGGCTGAGAGCAACAACGACACGGACGGGATGACAACTCCATGCAGCTGCCTTAGGAGGCTACACGGGAGGTGAGCCAAACACCAGTACAGCTAAAACACCACAGTCAACTGGTGGCCTCTTACATTATTATTCCATTTTGGCCAACTTATTTCGTAAGAGAGTGATTGTTGGCCAGATATTTCCTCTTGTCGGGGAACCCGTCACAATGAGCCTCCTAGGCCGGTTTGAAGTAATCCTGTAGTGTGATCCTGCAATGTCAATAATCCTTCAGTGAAGGAATTGTAACAGCTTCGCCAAACTAAGTACCAATGTTGGGACTTGTAGAGGAGCATGTATATAGGTGTGTTAGGGCCCATGTCCTGTGTGCTTTGGCTTCAGAGCAACAACAATTATGAGAGAGGAGGGGAGAGAGAAAGAGAATAAATATACCGACTCTACAGAGGAAATTTCTGGTTCGGATATACCGAGTTTTTTTTTTTTTTTAGATGCATACAACTTGAAACTTTAAATAGAAGATAAAAGTAAAAAATCCGGGTCAAGTTTAAAACTGTGTAAGTGATTATTATAGAAATTATATATTTCTATAGGTTGCGTATATTGAATCTTGAGATGCCGATAGTAACAGTAGAAACTAATCTTAAATTCAAAGTTGAAAAGGAAAGCTGTTGGGAAAAGGGAAGCTGTCTCAACTATTGCACTTTTCTAGGGACTCTTGAACTATCCTGCAACCATGGAAAACGCTGCGAGTCCGGTACTTCCCAGTAACGAACGGCATGCACGTTATCAGCATGACATAGCATTGCCGACACGAAAGTAGCGGGCGCGGCGTTTTCTAGAAAGGAAACGCTAGCAAAGCAGATGACAATTGCTGTTGTGTAGCAGATGTACGCCTCAAATGGTGTAAACTTTTTTCAGAGTGTACGATAACCATACAACTGCTATGACATTATTTCGAAAATAAAATCAAACAAACATGCTAGAAACCATGCTGGTGCGCGTTGGGCACGCCCCATATCTCCCATCACTAAAATGAGCGAAAGCCAAAAGTCGCTATAGCGACTTTCGTCTCGCAATCCGATAGTGAGCCCAGTCGCTTGACCGTGTAGTAGTCAAAATGCTCTTGCAGAAAGAGTATCGCAGTGTGAAAGTTACGAGTCACTGTCATACTATCCTCAAAGCTGTGAAGTAAATTATATTGTCATCCACCCGATTGTAGCAAGAAGCTACAAGGGAAACCCGTACGGATTCGTAAGAAAGAAAGCTTCGTAGTTGAAGGAACATTCGATCTGGTCAGAGGGTCAAGGCCCGGACCGACGCCTTTCTAGGGCGGTCGCTCGACCATCTGAACTAACCAGCAAACTATCAGAATGCAGTAAGGATGAATTGATCGACAATTCAAAGCACAGTGGCATGTAATGTGGTAAATCCGTTCTGCGGAAGCCCTCAAGCTGGAGGAAGGTTCATGAAAGGAAAAATTGTACTTACGTGCTTATCACCCCTGAAGAAAGCCAAGTGCCAAGCCGGGGAACGCTTGTGCGCAGCGAGATTCGAACCCGCAACCTCCCGCAGTAGAGTGGGACGCTTCACCGCTAGGCGACGACTGCCGTCTGATTTGCCCTTGTGCTGCGATCTCCTAGCTCCCAGATTAGTTCACATGTTGGAGCGACCACCCGAGGCAGACGTTAGTCCCAAAACCACAACAAATTTTTCTTTCGCTGCGAAGCTTTCTTTCTGAGAAACTTACAGGGTTTCCTTTTTAGCTTCGTATTGCAGCCGGGTGGATGACAATTTTTTTCTTTCATGAAACTTCCTTCCCCCCGCGTGCTTCCGCAGAACTGATTCGACCTGTCTCCAAAGCTCTGCAAGACCCTAAGACCTTCCGTTGCAAATGCGTTACAGCTCGCCGAAAGCATTAGTAATCACGTTTTATTTCACCGTACATGGCTAGATGTTCGAAGTAAATACACTTCTATACGTACTCGCTGATGGTCGCGTACGCTGGCGTTGTGCATTGCAAGCCCCCGTCTCTTCTTCTATACAATTACACGCTCTAATGCTTCTTCAGCTCTTCACTATTCATTGAGCAAAACTTCCTACAAAAACTTTCTTTCCTAGAAGTGTAAAAGATAAATCTGTCTTTCACTCGTTTTAAGGACATTGAAAGGATGATAGGTATTCTGAAGTATATTCGATTAACTGTGCAGAACACATCATTAACAGCTTCAGTCAAGCTCAACAGGTCGAAAAGTTGTTTGCTGCTATACAGTGCGTTCATCTGCTGTAACTATTCTTAAATTTCCTGTTTGGGATAGAGATAGCACATGCAGTTAGCGACATTGACTCTTCCCGTTTTTCTGTCACATACAATTGCATCTTTCTTTTCCTTCTTCCTTCAGGTTCTCCCCGCACAGAGTGGATGGCGGTACGGCGTTGTCGGCGCGGAAAGGCGCACAATGGCGACAGGAGTCGCCCTTCGTCTCGTGCATCGCTGCACTTGTGCCTGCCGTCTACTTGGCAGCACCTTGCTCCAGCTGTTGCGGTAGAACAGTCCCAGTCTCTGCAGGCAACCTTAGTGTCAACTCCGCTGTGTTTATCGAAGCTGAGGAATTGGCGGCACGGTCACAGCTGCCCTCGTGACCGGCGACATTCGTGTGAACGGCCTTCGTATGTAGGTTCGTTCACCAGACGTATGCAAGCGGATTCAGGGCCCCGCTACGTTCACGGGCTGGTCAGCTTGGGCAAGGCTTGTCGCGGTCGTCGCCGGCAAGCGCTACGAGCTAGTCCCCGTGCTGCTAACCCCAGGACGAACGTGGAGCGAGCCGGTGGCACCGCTTGCGGCCAGCGCCAGCGCTATTCTTTCGTATGTTCTTGGATTATTTCATTACAAAAATTAAATTATGGGGTTTTACGTGCCAAAACCACTTTCTCATTATGAGGCACGCCGTAGTGGAGGACTCCGGAAAGTTTTGACGACCTGGAGTTCTTTAACGTGCTCCTAAATTTAAGTACACGGGTGTTTTCGCCCCCATCGAAATGCGGCCGCCGTGGCCGGGATTCGATTCCGCGACCTCGTGCTCAGCAGCCCAACACCATAGCCGCTGAGCAACCACACCGGGTTTGGATTATTTCATTGTAGTTATGTTAGTTTGGTATTGTTCTATGTGTTTAAAATATAGTCAATCGTGATTGAAGTGTGTTGCTGCGTCTATTCCATGAGCATGTCTTTAATGGGCGATGGTAATGGGCAAAACGAAATGCGCCTTGTACTATAATTTCTTTCTCACTGTCATTGTTTGTTTTTTCTCATAAATTACTGGAAAAAGCAGTTACAAGAGCCGAAGTTTAAAGGCTGCAACGTGATCTTGACAATCCTATGTGGTGACGTGGCTGCGAGGCCATACAAACAGCGTTGCCATCTGGTGAAATTGGCCACCAGATTTCGGAAATCTGGTGAAAATGTAGAGCTCCTGGTGGCCAGGCCAACAAACTACTACACCAGACAAAATCTGGGGATATCTGGGGAAAACCACTCTACCGAAATTACCGTCTACCCGCGCTGCTCATCCAAACATTTAACACTAGGTAGCGCCTGCGGCCGCCACGATTCTAAGGCCTATATTTGTATTTGTATATTCCTCACGAAATCCCTGTGTTGCTGTGCTACTGCTAGGGTACAGTGAACTATATAAAGGTTACTGTAGCTAAGGTTTGTGCTAGCGTGTGATGGGGCTAGCGCTAGGTTTCAACGCACGTATAGTTATAAGTCGTTTCAATAGACGGCACCGGCTGTTCTAGTGGAGGAATGAATTTACCGTGGGAAGCACGGGAAGAGCAACGCCGGGCCACCGGCAATGCGTCAAGTGGCCAGCCGACACACGTGCTGACGCTCCGCTCGTTTCGCTGTCACAAAAACCTGTTGCGCAGGCCGTCTTCGACGGGAAACTTCCTGAGCATTCTGCAACATTCTGGGCTAGAATTTTCAAGTTTAAAAATGCCATGGGGAAAAAACCCTACCAGGATTTTGCATTGTATGCACTGGCATGTCTTTCTTGCCCAGTGTCGAATGCAGTGGTGGAGTGAGTCTTCAGTCAGGTCACGTGTGTTAAGACGAAGTACAGGAACAAGATGTCGCTGAAAACTTTGGATTCCTTCGCACGAATTCGCACAACGTTGGCCTCCAGAGAGGGGTGTTGCGTGAAGTTCACTATCACAGACGATATGCTACGCAGGTTTCGTTCAGGCGTCTACGATGCTCCAAGGGATAATTAAAGGCTTCTCATCGTGATTTTATATAAATAATAAAATGAGTGACGAATGTTAATTCTTGGTCATTTTTGTGCATTTAAAAGCAATTTTATTTTCTGGTGAAATCTGGGGAAATTTTAGCGAGTTTCTGGTGTCGTGCCGACTTTCCAATCTGGCAACGCTGCATACAAATCGTTTGGCTCATTGCTCGGCTGTAATAAACTGATGATGATGATGATGGTCATGATTATTATTATTATTATTATTATTATTATTATTATTATTATTATTATTATTATTATTATTATTATTATTATTATTATTTGGGATTTTTATGGCGCAGCAGCCGTGCAGACTGTAATGCGCCAAGCACATGTTTTTCGGATTAGCTTATTTGTTCAAATGCGGTAAAATGGTGTAAAGGGCCAAGTAAAAATATAAAACATGAAATGTGCTACAGTTCTTGTAGGATTCCTGTGGCTTTTAAAAAGTTAGAAGTATCTTCATATGGGGACGAGTGGTTCATCGCTCAATAAGAACATGGGATGGATAGGGATTCCTTTTTCGTAAAAATTCTTAAAATATCTTTCCCTCCATTTTTCTAAGCCAGGACATGTTATTAAAATGTGTAGCACGTTTAAAATTCCACCGCAGTGTTGGCACGTTGGTTGTGTTTTGTTATTAATTAACTATGTGTCAGCCTTGTGTGACCAATTCTTAGGCGACATAAAATGACCTCGTACAATCTTTGTCTGTGGCGACAACTCCGTCATTCTCGTAAAATAGGTTTTATGCAATGAAGCTTGTTAAGTTTTTGCTGATCCCCACACTTTCTTCCAGTGTTTCTCAACTGCTATTCTTAAAGTGGCTTTATAATCTTGCCAAGGTAGGCCAGCATCATGTAGCTCCAAATCTTTGTTACGTGCTGTCATAAAATCTGCTCTTTCATTCACGGGAATTCCTACATGACTAGGAATCCAGCAGAAAGGGACATTTAAAGCTCTCTTGTGATATTTGGTGTATTGACTTTGTATTTTCTTCAGTAGATTATTTCTAGATGGTAACCTAGATGCGAGAGCTTGAAGAGAGCTTAAGGAGTCGCTAAATATAACAGATTGAGTATTTCCTCTTTTCAGGATGTCTTCAAGAGCTAACGAAATGGCATGGAGTTCTGCAGTAAAGACAGTAGCCTGACTTGGAAGTCTCATTTGTTTTTCAAATTAATTTGATGTGACTGCAGCGCCTACATTGTAATTGCTTTTTGATCCATCTGTAAAGTATTTCATGCAGAAATTATATTCTGATTCTATTTCTAAACATTCACTTATTAACGCCTCTCTTGGTAAAGATTGCTTTCTGTTCTTTTTTTTTTTTTTTTTTGTTAACCTAAAGTCGCATTGCGCATGTTTCATCTCCTAAGGAGCAAAAGAAGGTTCATCTTGCAATAATTTTTTTCTTACGTCGTAACATAGGTCCGCATTCAGCTTTTGGTACCTGATAAAAATGGGAGGAATGATTGCCGGTTAGTTGCTAAAATGTATTTCAAAGCGCGGCCTTGTAAATAGTAGTCTACAAGGATGCGTTGAACAGGACAGTACTCTCATTATGTACATGTTTCCAAGAAATAGTCTTCTGTGTTCCAAAGATAACTGGTTGGTTTCTGCATACAAGCTTTGTATGGGAGACGTACGAAACGCGCCGGAACAAAGACGTAGTCCAAGATGATGCACCGGATCAAGAACCTCTAATGCCGATTTTCGAGCTGAGCCGTACACAAAACATCCGTAGACTAATTGTGACCGGACAACTGCATTGTATATGCGAAGCAGATATATTCTATCTGAACCCCGTGATCGATGGGATAGGAGCCTTATTAAATTTATGGATTTGAGAGATTTCTGTTTTGCATAAGCGATGTGCGCTTTGAAGTTGAGTTTCTTGTCAAAGATTATACCAAGAAATTTGTGTTCATTCTTTACTGTGATTTGCTGTCCTTTAATATGTAACGTTGGGTCCGGTGTGAGCCTTCGGTATTGACTGAAAGGTGCGCATATTGTTTTTTTTTTTTCTGCGCAAAATTTAAAACCATTTCCGTTTTCCCATCGCACTATAGAATTTACACCCAACTGGAGTTGGCGTTCGCAAATAGCCATATTAGAAGAGGAGAAACAAAATTGACTGTCATCGACATATAAAGAATACATTAAGGAAGAAGGAACAACTGTAGTTATCGAATTGAGCTTCACTAAAAATAGTGTAACGCTCAATACTCCACCTTGCGGCACTCCATTCTCCTGCATAAAACAGTTGGAGAAAGTTGGTCCAAACATCACCTGAAAAGTTCGGTCCTCCAGATAGCTTTTGATTATACCAAGCATGTGCCCTTTTATTCCGTATCTGTGCAAGTCCATTAAAATGCCATGTCTCCATGACGTATCATACGCTTTTGTTAAGTCAAAGAAAACGGAGACGCAATGTTGCCTTTGGACGAAAGATTCACGGATTTTTGTTTCTAACCGGACTATTGGTCGATTGTACTGCGATTGACTCTAAAGTCACACTGGTACTGATCAAGTAACCCGTTACTTTACAAAAGGTGTACAAGCCGTTTGTTAACCATTCTTTCGAATGATTTTCCTAAACAACTGGTTAAGGCAATGCGGCGATAACTGTTAGGGTCAGAGCATGTCTTTCCAGGTTTTAGAAGTGGTAGAACTATCGCCTTATTTCATGCTTTTGGAAAATAGCCTTCCGCCCACAACCTGTTGAAGAGGTGAAGGATTGTGTCGTACGTGTTCATGTGTTGTTAAGAACGGCCAGCTGCAGTGCAAGTTTGCCACCCAGTTACAACTATGGCGGCAACATTCCGGCGCTGTTAAGAACGGCCAGCTGCAGTGCAAGTTTGCCACCCAGTTACAACTATGGCGGCAACATTCCGGGAGCGTCGCCGCCAACTTCTAGCCACAGTGTGACTAAATCGACTTTGTGTCGGGGAACAATATGGGCATCCCCCACTCTCCGTCGCTTCAGCTAGGATGCGTTCGATGCAGCAGGCTTTGTGTTGAAACCGCCACCAACCTCTAGCCTCATCGCCGTTGTGACGGGATGAGTTCGGCGGGCCAACTATTGTTCCCAAACTCCCCAACGCGCTACCCGGAACGGCTCCGAGTTCTACGGGGCTCCTCTGACGTCGGCTCCGGACATTCGAACGTGTGTGCATTTGTGTGTGTAGACCGTCCTGCGGGGAGGCGGCTAGTTTGCGATGACGCAACGAACGTTCGCATCACCTTGTATCGAGAGAGGACCGAGTGTTTAAAAACCGCTGTTGTGCGGCTGCTCAGGTCACTGTCTCCCAAGCAGTCGTGTTAGACTGATGTACTTTCTCAAACAGTCATGTTAGACTGATATAAATACTGTAAATAAACCCATATTCCTCGTTCTCGATGAGAAGCAGTCCTTCCCTTCATCAACGTCCTCAGCGTGGATAAGTTGGACGACGGCATGGGCCAGCTACCTTCTAATTCATGCCCGACTCCAATCTTGACAACGGATCACGAGCGATGGGATTGAGCCCCAAATCCTGACAGTGTAGGTGTCGCAGCATTTCGTAGTGTATGTTGTCCGGACCCGCTGAATGGCTCTTCCCTATATATATCGTATCGGAGAGTTCAGTTTTTGTAAAAGGACCGTTATATGGCTCAGTACTATTCAGTGATATCCGAAGATCTTTCTTTTCTGCAATGGCCTTAATCTTAAGAAACTCGAAAGTGTAGTGAGCGTCACTCGAAATTCCAGCAAAGTGCTCGCCAAGTATATTTGCTTGCCCTTTAAGATCCGTTTCCTCGTCAAATATAGGGAGCGTGTATTCTGTAGGAACACCGTCTTTTCTCACTTTCTCCCAGACTAATTTACTTGTTGTGTGACTGTTTATCGAGATCACATATTTCACCCATGATGTTCTTTTTGCTATCAGTCTTTCCCTTCTAGCCTCACTGCGCTTTTGTTTAAAAGACAATAAATTTTCGAAAGTTGGGTACCTGTTTAGTCGAGACCATGCACAGTTTTGCTTCCTACGAGCTTTATCACATGCATCATTCCACCACGGTTTTGGTCTACGTGGAAGCTTCCCTTCTGAAAGTGGTATGGAATTTTCAGCTGTATCTAAAATTTGTTTCGTTATCGCATCACATAAGTCGTCAATATTGAGTGCGATGACATCATCAATCCTTATTTCAGAGCTTTACAAAAAAAGAGACCAGTCTGCTTTACCCAGCTTCCATCTTGTCTTCGTGCTGGCATTGTTGGAGGCGTGTCGATCGGCTTCAGTATTATAGGGTAGTGGTCGCTGCCACGTGGGTTTTCCCCCACGTCCCAAATAAAAAACCTAGCAAGTGACGGCGTCCCACAGGAGAGGTCAATGCTTGAAGTAGATCGTTATTTCGCGATAAAATATGTTGGCTTTCCATCATTAAAAAGGTACACATTGCAGTTGTCTAAAAATTCTTCTTCCATTTTCCCCCTCGCGTCAGTGTGGCTACTGCCCCAGATGTTGTTATGAGGATTAAGATCACCCAATAAAAGGAAAGGTTCTGGAAGTTCTTTCAAGAGATTTTCTAATTCTTTTCTTGTGATATTCTTACCTGGTGGTAAGTACAGGGAGCATACTGTTATTGTTTTTTTTTTCTATTTGAACCTTTACTGCAACAGCTTCTAAGTTGGTGTTAAGCTTCACTTTACGTACTGGGACTCCTTGAGCAACCAGTACAACAACTCCTCCGGACGCGACTGAAGACTGTTCCCTATCTTTGCGAAAGATGCTATATCGACGCAGAGGTTGTTTATGGCAACCTTTCAAATGAGTTTCTTGCAAACACATAACAGAAGCCTCAGCATCCTCGAAAAGATCGTAAATGTCATCAATATTAGTTCTTAAACCACGGCAGTTCCACTGCACAATAGTAGCCATATTTGATTATGTGGATTATCAAGTACTTCACGAAGAAATTCCATGCAAAAGGTCACAAAGATGACATATGTAAATGAGCAGAGGCTTGCTAAAATGCTTTTTAGGTCACGTCTCCTTGGCAGGGGCAATGACCGGAAGTCTACCCCCTTCCTGTTTTCCAGGGGGAATACCCGACTTTTTGGTTCGCCTACCAGTTGTAGGCTCTTTTGTTTGATTCGTGTCCGGCGGACACACTTCCATCATATCATCGCCCTTTGGGCGTTCATCGTTGATGGTGCTTGGTGAAGGTGCCGACTTCTTGGAAAGAAAGCGGTCCTTCGGCACCGATGTTGAGACCTTCGTGGCCTCTACCGCGTGCTGACTGACGTCAGCCCCAGCAGAAGCCTCTGGGCCTCTTGGGAGAGCCCTCTCCTGTTTTTTCACTGGGTGAGGAGGGCCGGAGCGCTGACACTTTGTCCAGCAGCTCCACCTGGGTTCCAACTGACACCATCGGCGGCGCACGCCCTCTATGCACAGCCTGTGCGTAAGTACCTCTATCGGCAAACGCGACTCTCTTTTTGGCTTCAATGTATGCTATGTTCTCCCGTACCTTCAATGCAATCACTTCCTTTTTCTTTTTTCCACTCAGGACAAGATCTGGAAAACGCCGCGTGCTGACCCGCGCAGTTTGCACAGCACAGCTCGTTTGTGCGCGTTTCATCACTATGGTCTGGTTGACCGCATTTAGCACAGGTTGCTCTTCCACGACATGACTGGGATCCGTGCCCATATTTCTGACACCGAAAGAACCGGCGGGGATTGGACAAATATGGTCTTACGTTAAGGTACAGGTAAGCGGCCTTAACGGCACTTGGAAGCGTTATGGAGTTGAAGGTCAGCACAATGTGTTTGGTCCGAGTTTCACTGTCATTTTTTCTAAATTTAATTCGTCTTGCAGATAGAACACCCTGATTGATCTCTCAAGGCTTCTTCGATTTCCTCGTCTGTGCACTTGAAGAGTTCTGTATCTGAAATCACATCCTTCGCATAGTTCAGTGTACGGTGTGGCGAGACAGACACACTGTTCTCACCGATCTTCTCAAGTTTCTTAATCTGCCTGCTATGCTCAGCCGTCATAACTTCAAGCAAGAGGTCTCCAGAATTCATTTTATTTGCTTTGTAGGTCTCACCAATACACTCATTAAGTGCTTTGGCGATGAGGAAAGGGAACATGTCTTGAATTCTTCGTTCAGTTTGAGACCTGATGACAAACAATTTTGTAAAGCTATCACTAGGTTTACTGAAGTTCATTACCTCGGTCCGGTGCCTTTTCGGCCTCCGATTAGGTTTTGCTGAAGAGGGGGTTCTATCCCTGAAATTACATGTACGTTCGGCAGCTAAGCTGGCCGCCCACCATGGAGCCCAACGCGGGAGCGTTTCAAAAACCACTAGCCATACATAACTGCTATAACCATATAACCATGACCAAGCAAGGTCACACCCACATGGTTAAACCTAGCCGCCCGGAAACTTGGAAATGAAATGAAGTAAATAGGAAACAGGAAAGATAAAATAGTGAAAGGAAAACATAAAGATCGAAGAGGGGGACAGGAAAAGGCGACTGCCGATTTCCCCCGGGTGGGTCAGTCCGGGGGTGCCGTCTATGTGAAGCAGAGGCCAAAGAGGTGTGTTGCTTCCGCCGGGGGGCCTTAAAGGTCCAAACACCCAGCATCGGCTCAACCTCCAGGATCCCCATTTCCCCAGACACGGCTAAGACGCGCACGGCTACACGCGGGAGGGTCCAACCCTCGTGTGCACGGGTACGTGGTGTCGCAACACACCAAATGTCTGCTCACGCAGACGCCCCTGCGGGGGCTGTAATAAACTGAAATTGAATCTAATTCACGCTAGCATAGAGTCCGCTGGAATTGAACTAAGGCATCCTTCGCAAAGAAGCCCTCAGTAAACTTCCAAGTCAGCCTTCCTTTTGAAGGATACTTCGGGGAAAGTGCAGCGGAACAGGAACGCATGCTAGCATACAGAGAAATACGTTCAGATCTCTCCTGCACCAAACAAGGACTTATGGACTGCTCATTCAGGCGGCATGATGATGATTATGTTGGGTTTATATGCGCAAGGGCCAGGTCTGGCCATAGAGAGATATGTAATTGATGGTGGATCTAGGATGGTGGTGGATGGTTGCTGTAGCATGGCTGTTAGAAGCCTAAAAAATGTTCGCTGTCAAGTGCGTGAAATGTACACGCGTTACAATTATGACAATGATTGTGAGGTACACGCGTTACGAACATCTATTTATATACTTTGACAGGGTGATATTCTAAAACGTGTCACTGTCAGTAGCACTACTGCCTAAACAGGACCCTTGAATGCAAGGCCTCGAGAAGCAGTCAGGGATCTTGGAATGCTATCGCGTTCAACTCTTAAAGGCGAAGCTTAAGCATCCTCCAAATTTTTCAGGTTTCTGTTATTGTTTCGCACTTTTAATGTTTAAGTCTGAGATGGTTGCTGGGAGCTCGGTTTAGCGGAGGCAAGGAACACATGTTCTGACAGGCTGAGAACGTATAGAGTCGACTGGCTTTATTGAAAAGTAAAAGCAGGTTTGCCGAGTGGCTGTGGTTGCGCCCCAGTCGGGCAGCCACCTCGATTCCAAGACAGAGCAGGGGGCAATGACCCCCACGGTGAGGCAAGGCGAGGTGAATTGGATTTCCGCGAAGCGGGGCCAACGTAGTGACCGACAGTGGCTACATGGTTTAACATAAAGGGCATGCGCTGTCGGTGATTTGTTTCATGACTTTTTATGGGCTGCCATTCTCAAAATTCCGAGGAATAACTTTGTCAAGAATGTAAGACAAGGTATGAGCCACTTTAGTGATTGAATGGTGTGGCAATATAACCCGCATATACCGCATGTCATACAGCAAGGCGTGGCATATACATATACCTATAAATATGTACGACAATCTTATGCATGTACATATGTCGTCTATTTATATCGAGTTTGATGCGTATGATGTATCCATTTTTGTTTTCGTTTTTTTTTAGTTGCATTGTCACAGCTTATTTTCTGAAATTATTTCGTATGTACCTCTGTGATACCGTTTTTCATTTTCTTATATATATATATATATATATATATATGGTGTTTCATGTAACTAGCAACAAGGTTTTTGGAAAAGTGGCTAACCGCAGCTGAGTGAAACCAAAAGCATATGGTTTGCCGTCATGTGGCGCTCCTTTTACATAATTATTTTTATATTCCGCTTAATTAATTCACTAAGATCAATTATGTAACATTTAATATATACCCTTTAGGGCCAAGTGCGAACGGCACGCGCACGTAACGAACGGCACGCGCGTTATCAGCATAGAACAGTTTACACCCTTTGGAGTGCCCCTTCTGATAACGCGCGTGCCGTTCGTTACCGGAAAGTTCCGGGCTCGCAGCGATAACGAAAGGAAACGCATCAAGGCAGATGACGATTATCGTTGTGTGGCAGAAGGGGCACACCAAAGGGTGTAAACTGTTCTTAGAGTGTGCGCTTTGTTGTGTTGTAGAGGGGGCTCCCAAACGACCGATACAATTTTTTGTGGCAAGGTACATCCTGCGTGGCGATTTTGGCGATGTTGTAAGAGAACCACGTGACTGCGCTCGGGCGCTATCGTATTGCAGCGCTCTCAACCGTACGTCGAGCATATCGCTTATCACGGACGACGGCGCTTCCTTTCCGTGTGCCACCGCCGATGCTGACGCACTGTGAAGCAAGCTGATGGCTAGAGCCGCGGCCGCTCACTTCGCCACGGTCCGCGCGCGCGGTTCTTTCGCGCGAAGCGCGATTGAGAGTGCTGCAATACGATAGCGCATGAGCGCAGTCACGTGGTTTTAGTTCATATTTAGCAGGATTTCTTTAAACGCCACAAAAAAATCACCACGCAGCATGCACCTTGCCCCCCAAAATTGGATCGGTCGTTTCTGAATCCCCTCTACAACGCAACGCGCTTGGCCCTAAATGAATATTAAAAATTTTCATAATTCGTCTTAGTTACTCAACTAATTCAGCGGAATATAAAAAAATACTCTAAAGAGCGCCACATGACGGCAGACCATGTTCCGTTGGTTCCAATCAGCTTCGGCTGACCACTGGTTCAAGTTACGTGAAACACCCTCTATATATATGGCCATGAGCGGTGGCGCTATCTAACACTCCCAGGTTTTGTTCTAGAAGATAAACATAACATGCTGCATTTTCACGATATTAAAATTTTTGTTTTTCTTCTCGAGGAGTGCAAATCTTTCTGCATTTTGCGTTTCTGTATGATTATATTCCTTATTGTGTCAATTTCACTATGTATTTATGTACCTATTTCCTTGCTTTCATGACTACGAATGCTGTCACTTTTCTGCCTTGTATTGCTGGGATGTGGGGCCAGTCAAGCTGCGTTTATATCACAGCTTGTTTCCCACATTCCACACCACACATTGTATCTTTGCCTCATGTATGAATATGTAAACATTGAAACACTGTGGTGAAATAAACTCCAACTCCAAATACCCCAGAAAGTGGATGGGAAACCGGCGCCGCGGTAGCTTGCACGAGTTATGCGAAGACGTGGTTTCGTATCCCACTTCCGGTCGGTTGTTTTGTCATCGAGTGCACGGCCATTCCCAGATATTTGTCGTTTCTTTATTTCAAGTAAGAAGTGCAGATAATTTTCCCTATGCTGTCCTTGGTGTCACTGTCTTTTGCTTCTTATGATACGACTAATAAAAATCGGGCACCCTTGGTGTGTGTGCGTGTGCGTGTGCGCGCGCGCGTGTGTGTGTGTGTGTGTGTGTGTTTCAGAGCCCCCCGCCCCTACTCCTCCAAGCAACAACCGTATAATGGCTGGCTTCTTCGACATTCTCTCACGAAGGGTAATCACTATTCAGTAAAATTGGCCAAGGAATAAAATTGTGGTTTTCGCCTGTGGAAGGATGCTGTTGTCGCAGAAAATGAGTTTACAGCCAAAGGAATCGCTGATGTCTGCTGTCTTTTGTTTTTGTTTTTCAGAGCCAACAAGAACTTCTTTTTTATTGCTATCTAGCATTTTTAATATTTTCATGAACAAATGTTTCTTGTAGATAGTTCAGACGAACAACTGGAATGCGGTTACGCCTGTAGTGCATAAATGTTCTGAGAGAGCGACCAATTATCTTGAAGTGAACGACTATGAAAGACGAAAAAAACTGCATATAATGAGGCAAGTTCGTTGTTTATCGTTCATTATATAGTGGCCTCTATCGTAAAAAAGCGCATTGTTTTATTCCAAGTTTCGCTTTGATGCCGAGTGAAGCTGAGAATAGGCATGAATAACTTCATGGTCGCTAATTTCACGGAGCATAGACTTCAAACATATATCATAGAGAAATTCAATGTCTTTATGCCTAAAGCGGCAAACGTGTCTCGTCTACTTAAACAACGTCGTCGCCTTTTCCGCCAACTTCGACGAAAAGCTGAGCCGACTTGGAACGGTACTCGAAGCGATAAAGTCATCTGGACTCACCCTGAAGCCGGGAAAGTGCTGCTTCGAGTACGAAGAGCACCTGTTCCTGGGCCACATGTTCGGTGAGTCCGGAGCCAGTTCTGTCCCGCAGAAGACAGCTGACACAGCAAAATACCCGCAGCCCGTCGAGATGGCAGCAGTGCGCAGACTTCTTGGCCTCTGTGCCTACAACAGGCGCTTTGTCAAGGACTTTTCTCGCATCGCCAAGCCACTGGGTCATCTCACAAAGTCAAACGTCGAGTTCAAGTGGGAAGCGCCGCAAAGTCGAAGCATAGAGAAATAAATTTCTTTCTCTATTGACGAAGCATTTCAAGTGCTTAAACGACGCCTGTAGTGTACTCGCCCATGTCGACGAAGACGCCCGCGGGAAATGAAGCGCGCTTCTGCCGCCGGCACTTCGAGGCATTCACGGGCACCACGCGAGCTTCTCTGCCTACGAATTCCGACCATTTCGCGTGCCCCAACAGCCGCCACCAGTAGTCTACGCTGCTGATAACCAAGAAACTACGGATTCGCAGCCCTTTCGTACCCGTCGCTCACCCTGACCTCGTCGCCGCTCTCACCCCCCCCCCCCCTTCCCCACGCGTCGTCGGCCCAGTGGTGCTACCAAGGCGGAAAAGTGATTTACGCAGTTCCTGAGGCACAAACTGCGTCGTCATCAGCACATCTAAGTCCCCCCCCCCCCCCCGCCCCCCGCTAATGCTATTGAAGTGTCCGTTGAATATCAATGGAGGTGCCGTCGTATAAAGCCTTGTTGCACTCTATGTCATACGTAACCGAGCAAGTTGAGAACATGCTTCGACACGGAATCGCCAGCCCGTCCTGCAGCCCGTGGTTCTCCCCTGTGTGCTCGTGAAGAAAAAGGACGACTCTATCCGATTCTGCGTAGACTATCACTGTCTCAACAAAATTACACAAAAAGATTGTATTGACGATGCCCTCGATAGTCTGCATGGTGCCGAGTTCTTTCCTTCCCTAGGCTTACGGTTTTGCTATTGGCAAGTTCCACTGGCCAAGTCCGACCGTTGGAAGATAGCTTTCATAATTCCAGGTGGCTTGTGCGAATTTACGATGACGTATGGCGTGTGCAACGCACCCGCGACATTTGAACAGATGATGGACGATATCTTAAGCGGTCTCGAATGGAAAACATATTCATGCTATCTAGCCGACGTGATTGTTTTCTTTCCCGATTCCACCACCCATCTCACTCGTCTGCGCGAGGTTCTCAGGTGTATAGCTGCCGCTGGCCTTCAACTTAAAGAAGTGTCGCTTCGGGGCCCGCCAACTCGTCATACTTGGCCACGTCGTTCCTAAGGACGGTATCATTCCTGACCCCGGCAAGTTCCATGCTGTCGCAGAATTCGAGAATTCGCGCAGCCAACTCACAGAGAAGACGCTTCGCAGTTTTGTCTGGCTATGTTTACGTTTTTGTCAATTGGTGCGTAACTTTGCGTCTATTATTACATCCATGGCGAAGCTCCTGGCCGGCATTGGCGACCTGCGTGATTGGACCCCGGCATGTGACGAAGCCTTCACCACGCTGCGCCCGGCTGCTTACCCCGCCACCTGTACTACGCCATTACGATCCAAGTGCTCCCAGCGAAGTTCATGCAGACGCCAGCGACGTTGGCCTTGGAGACGAGTCCTTTCTCTGACTACGTTGTGGCCTACGCGAGTCGTGCCCTCACCAAGGGGGAGATCAATTACTGTCACGGAAAAAGAGTGTTTGGCTATTGTATGGACTTTAAACAAATTTCTCCCTTAGCTGTATGGCCATCCCTTCGACGTCGTGACGGAGAAGATGAGAACAGTGCCTGTGATTGATCATGAGATAGTCTAAAATGTTATTTATGTAAGGCTGGAGGTTAGCGTTTCGCCTCAGCAATCGTCTTACACCTGTCGAAGCAGGTACAGTCAGACCAGCGACCATTATGAGGCGACAGCAATCCCTCCCTTCCATGTAAAGGAGGGGGGCTGCAAACATGTTAGTAGTTCACATGTAGTTGATAGTCGACTGCACTGAGGAATATCAACGCCGTGCTTGTTTTAAAAAGTGACTCTCTTCCAATGAACAGCGCAGGATGCAACAGAATACGTTCCTTATAAATTCGAGGAAAATATTGTACTGTGAGTTTTTAAGTGCTTTCATTCTAGTAGGGCATGTACTACAGTGAGTATTTCCCCACACCTGCTGCAGGTGGGGGTGGGGGAACTCTTTCCAGTCAGGAGGTAAGAGTGCGTCTCAAATGTGTCCTATTCTCAGTCGGGTGAGTGCCATATCAGTTTGCCTTGCTTTCTTTCCACTGACCCAGTTATCTATTTGGAGCTTTACCAAGTACAGTTTATTTAGAGTTTCTTTATTTCGCTCTTGCCAGTATCCTTTGAACTGCATACGCATGAAAGGTTTTAAATCGAGGACTGGCAGTGCTACATGGGGGACGGATGTAGCATTAGGGTCAGCGAGAACACTGCCTTCAATGCATATAGCTGTGCCCAGGCACAAAACATAATGTTATATGGCGGTTGGATAGATATGCCGCGCAAAGCTCAGAGCAAAGTTCATTAAGTACAGGTTATTTGTGCTCCTTCAAGGATTTCACTGTTCTTACCGCACTTAGCGAGTCTGTATATATTACAGCTCGGCTAAGCCTTAGTTTTCTGATGTATTTCACAGTCGACACTGCTGCAAATGCCCCGGCAGTAAAAATACTCATTTGTGGATTAAGAAACGCTGGTAACTCAAAAGATGACACAAAAGCGGCAGGCAAAGGACCCTTTCCCGGAAGATTTAGAAGCGTCCGTATAAAATTCAGGGCAGGAGTATTTTCCTTCTAATTCTAGGAAGTGACTGCGCATTAATGCCTCGGGAGCATGTCGAGATATTGCAAGATATGTCCCATTCAATGTGTTGCCACAGCCATGGCGGCGGTATAGTGGCGTAGTGGTATTGAGCACGTCGGCGGTATTAGAGTATCAAAAAGTGGAATACCAAGGTTGTCAGCCAAGTTTCTAATACGCAGTGAGAAAGGAACTCCTGCTGCTGGTCGCCTCAAATACAGGGCAGTGGAAGACAGGTTATTAATCTCGCGGTTACATGGATGTTTAGGCCCCTCAGAAGTGACCTTCAAGAAATACATGAAGCTGCAAAATGACCTACACAGGTTGAGTGTCCACTCGTTTGACTCAACGTAGAGGCTGGGAATGGGGCTTGTTCTAAAAGCCCCGGTTGCTAGCAGGGGCCCTAAGTGTTGGACAGGATCAAGCACCTTTAGTGCGCTTGGCGTTGCAGCTTGGTATACGGCTGATCCATAATCTAGACGAGAGCGTATAAGACTCCCATAAAGGTTCATCAGGCATCTCCTGTCACTGCCCCAAGTAGTCATATCATAAGAAGCCAACAAACACTGACACCAAGGACAACATAAGGGAAATTACTTGTGCTTAATAAATGAAATAAAGAAACGATAAGTTAAAGGTAATTAAAGTGGATGAAAAAACAACTTGCCGCAGGTGGGAACCGAACCCACAACCTTCGCATGTCAGTGTTTGTTGGCTTCTTATGATATGACTAATAAAAATCGAGCCCCTCGGTCAACCCCCTTTCTTCTCGTTTGCCCCAAGTAGTGTGTGACAATATCTTTAATGGCTCTTTTAGGCTTGAGGTATTTAATGACAGGGATAAACGTTAACTTTGAGTCAAAGTATAATCCCAGAAAGTTGTGCTCGCTACAGGCAAATGCGCTCCATGGAGTTCAAAGACAAGAACTGCAGCTGAAGCCCTCTTTCGAGAGAAAAGCACGCAAGTGCTTTTTTTGAGCGTTGAACCTGAAGCCATTCTCATCTGCCCATTTTCACATATTGCTAACAGTAAGCTGAACTTGTCTTTCACAGATGGCCAGATTGCAAGACTGAAACCTTCTCTGCACATCATCGACATAAATTTAGCAGTGTAAGAAATTGTTGGTGGCATGATAGAACGAAGCTAACTCATTTTAACAATAAACAATGTGCAACTCAGGACACCCGAGTTGTCTAACACGTAAAGTCCGGTTGATGACTTTCTATAAGATTCAGCATCTTGCCTCGTACCTCCATAGAAAAGTGTTGTAGAGTTCCATAGCGCCATGTCGTACCGTAAGCTTTATACATATAAAGAAAGACTGACAAGAAAACACTGTTCGTAGACAAATGCATATTTTATAATTGTTTCTATTCGAACAAAGTGGCCAACACTTGATCTGTTTTCTCTAAACCCGCCGTGGTTGCTCAGTGACTATGGTGTTAGGCTGCTGAGCACGAGGTCGCGGGATCGAATCCCGGCCACGGCGGCCGCATTTCGATGGGGGCGAAAACGCCAGTGTACTTAGATTTAGGTGCACGTTAAAGAACCCCAGGCGGTCTAAATTTCCGGAGTCCGCCACTGCGGCGTGCCTCATAATCAGATCGTGGTTTCGGCACGTTAAAACCCCATAATTATTTTTTTCTCTAAACCCATGCATACTGATATGTATCTAGCAGGCTGTTATTTTCCAGATAATATAGCAATCATCGAGTAATAATTTTCTCGAAAAGCTTACAGATACAAATCGTGAGTGCTATTGGCCTACAGCACGGATACTAAATATATGTCCTTTCCTGCCTTTAGGATAGGAATTACGATAGCTTCCTTCCATGCGGAAGGTATGTATCCCGCAGCTCACATTCTATTAAAAAAGGCAAAGTAATTTCATTTGAGTTTTAGCATTCAGGTACCTTTTCATGTCATATACAGGTGAGGAGTTGCTACAGCAGTTCGGCGCAGCCTTAAATTTTGCAAGTGTAAAAGGACGGTTGTGGGGTTCATAGTCTTCACATTTACGACTGAACGGCTTTCCTTCCGTTATAGTTTTACATTTCATGTAGAACTCGTAAGTAGTGTGCCGAACTAGATACGTTTTCATAGCGTATACCAAGGGCATCAGACTGGTCTGCCAAACTTTCCCCTTGATCACTCACCAAAGGAAGTGGATTCCGATTGTTTGCCGCATAATCTTCTCAATCTCTTCCACGCCTTAGCCTCATTCCACTCCCATGGACACACCCCAAGGTTTGCTGCACGATATCACGGACAGAACCGGATCTCGTACATCTCTCGTAAACTATATGTAGTCCAGCCAGTGACATCGCCGTCAGACGAACGCCGTGGTAGTCGCGAGCTGGTTCACGTCAGCTGCATCAAGTCACATCCCGACCCTTTCGTTGTAATGGGGGCGAGGAGTTACGGAGTCGCCATCGGTCGGAAGCGCCTCCCTTGCGTAGTATGAGGGATCACGCGGCGCACTCCTCATAGGTTTTGCTTACGGCGCTCAATAAAAACACCACGCGGCAGCCCTCCTGGACATTTCTGTAAGTGCTCTGAAAACGAGGGAAGTTTTTTTTACTGTCAAAATAATAATCTTGGGCAAACTGAAAGCACAGAATCGTTTACAGACGCTATCTCTTTACCGAATACGTACAGTGAACGTCACTGCGTGCGGTCGCTGCGATGGAGTCTCCCGAACCGGCTTCTTGCGTGAAAGGTAGGCAAACGCTGAGAGTAAACTATGTGAAATATGTTCTTATAGCGGGCTGTCTGTATAACCAAATGGGGCATAACAGAATGAAGCCTCAATGCAGCGATCGCAAGGGTTCGCGGCGACCGACTGCGCGTCTGCATGCATGTACACGCACATGTTTTGCTTTCGCTGTGAGCGCGTTTTTGCACCGTGCCGTGAGCTTTAGGCCGCAGCATGTGAGCATTTGGCAGCACACTAGCAACCATTGTTGCGTGGACGCTATCAGAACTGTTCAAAAATGATTTCGTTATAGAGATTTCGACGCCTACGGTGACTGTGATGTGCCGTCGCGACGATTCAATTTTTTTATGTCATCGAAATTCTTGGACATATCAATATTATTTCTAAAGTTGTTTCGCTATGTATGTTTATCGGTCTTCTCAGCGTGCGATTTCCCTCTGCTTCTTTTTCGTAATCCAGTGCATTAATTCGTAACAGAAACATGACCATATGCCATGCCTTTCTTTAATGTGCGTCTTACCACTCCCTTTCCGTTCCAGTGAACTTCCCAGTATCTAGCATCAATAAGTTCATAGACCAAACCGTCATGACCTTAGCCGGGCAGCGGGCGAGCGTCTCACTACGCGTTTTCTGCTACTCACCGAACATCGCAGTCCCGGCGCCGTAGCAGTAATCTTCCTCGTGTCTGTGCTTGCTGCATACCCGAATTGTAGCCGATGGCTGTCTGCCGGTCCTAAGTTTCGCGAGCCAAGCTTCACGCAGCTCCTTGTCCTGCGGCTACGTGTGAATAAGGCTGACATTGGGCTCCGTTGCGTACGTCCAGCACTGCGGCACCGAGCATAGCCTACCATGTTGCACGCCTCCAAAGGCAGCCACTACCTATTATAGTACTTTCAAATGTTGTCAAGCAGACAGCCAAGGTGGCAAAGCCTCGCAACTTATCAGAACCGCGGCGCAGGTGGGACTACTTTCGTTACTTCGGCGCTTCCGAAGCAGCCGACGCGGCCGCTGTGTCCACGTGATCCCTCATGTCACGTCACGCCGACGGTGGCGCCAGCTTTTCCAGTGATGGAGCTCGCCCCCAATATCAAGAAGACGCACGTAGTGGTGGGGACATTGCCATCGCTCTAGCACGAGGCTCGAGCTCTGGTTGCTGTTGGGGCCGAAAGCTAGGTCTGTTGGTTCTCTGCGTCTATCGACTGGCGACTGCTATTAAAACCCCCTGTAACACTGCATTTCTTGATATTTCTGGAAATTTTGTGTGTGCCTTACGTTATGTTGCTGCAAAAGAAAACGAAGTCGCAGTTTCGCCCGAGAGGGGAAGCATCGATTGCGATAGCAAATTAGTGGACAACTACACGAAGTAAAGATGGGTAGTTTTATCGGCCGTATAAACTTGTATGCATAGGCATACTAACTAAATTAAGAAGCATGCTGTCACGTGCGCACAAGCAAACATGAACACATCTCACTCGATGACCACGGAAACTCGTCAAAACGCTGGAGTGGCGAAGCGCGTCAGCAGCAGCGAGCGAATTGACCTTCGTGCTGCCTCTCGCATCAACGCGAACTAAGCCGCAAAAACACAGTGCACGGCAGACTATGTCCCCGTCACTGATGACTTTCAAGATAGAACGGCACGGGCGGGCACGCGCGGCTGCCCGAAGTAGAACCTCCCCCCGAGCCTTGCGCGCGACGGAAGACGGCGCGCTTCCTCCCTGCTGTCCTCCGTTGCGTGCGCAAGATTGAACCGCAACCCTCGCACGCTTTCACTTGCACATACAGCATACAGCGCGCGGCGACGATTTCATCGCCCTTGGATTTCATACGGAACCTCAACTGCGGCAACGCCGACGGCAGAAATGGGGGGCGCCGTAACCTGAGCGTTCGCTTCAGACGTGCTGCGCATCGGCTCCGCCAATTCTCGGCCGGAGCCACGGATAACTTCACGGTACGCCACCAAATTTGCTACCATCTGATAAAGCAAGTCACCCGGCGCACGTGGACACCGATTTCAACCAGGTGGGCCGGTTTTCGGCAATTTTAGAGCAGTTTTTCACCCCGCCACGTGGGCGACGCCGTCCAGCCTGACGGCGACGCCGATGCCCGGCGGCGTGAAGACTGCTTCCCGAGGCAATATGGCCGTCTCTACGCTAACCCAGCGTGGCTACGACCCGGACGCGATGTCCTGGACGACGGTTCCGACGACTGAGGAGCCCAATTCTGCGATTCCTTCGAATATTCGAAGCCAAGCTCTCCACGAAAGCCAAGATGGTGGCGCCCGCCGCCGCCCCGGCGTCCGGCAACCCAGCCGGCAAGACGCAGCCTCCTGCCTCGCACGCTGCGGGATGCAAAGGCAAGGTCTTCACGAAGTGGAAGCCTCGCCCGCTACTAAAACCGAACCCGGATGACTACGTGATCGTTGTAAAGCCACGTGAGCATATTTCCTTGCACGAAGCCTTTTCCGAGAATCGCTACGGGACCGCTTTCACGGCTTACCTCGGGTCCGAGCGGGCAGAGACCGCATCGATTCTCCCTTCGAGAGAACAAAATTTGATTGTGATCCATACCCCGGACCTCGAGACGGCAGACCGAGTGATCGGGGATTTTTCTGTCAACACCGAACGCGGAGCGGTCCCGCTCCACGGATACCTACGGCAAGATGGCGGAGACGTTTGCCACGGTGTCATCGTGGTGTGCAACTCGGACACGACGGAGACACTTCAGCAAAAGGTGCGTTGGAGAGCAGGCACCATTGTTGAAGTGAGAAAATTTGGCACATCGAACAAAGCGCGTTACCTTTGCCGGAAAGGACAAACCGCGTTTTGTTCACTATGACAACATGGTGGTACCCGTCCAACCCTACTACCGTACAATCCCGGCCTGCGGCAAGTGCGGTGCTGTCGGCCATAGGATGGACGCATGCCCAAACCTGAGACAGGACACTTGCGGTCTGTGCGGGCAACAGATTCCACTCGTAGAGGGGGTGCGGGCCCCTCACGAATGCGTGCCCAAGTGTTCAGTGTGCGGTGGTGGACACGCCACCAACTCCCGCGAGTGCACTGCAAAGTTCCGCAACTCCAAGATAGCCGCCCAAAAGGGCGGCAAGACCAAAACGGCGGTCAAGAAAAAACACCGCCATCTTGAGCTTCCCGGTAGGTCGCCGCACCGGGACGTCACCAAGACGGGCAAGCTAGCGCCCCCTGCCGGAGAAGCCGGGAGGCAATCTACGGCGCCACCACACGGCGTGGCCGGGGCCTGGGCCGACGCCGTCAAAAAAGGAAAACAGGTGAGCGGCGCGGGCAGGGCTGCTTCCTCCTCCCCTCCCTCTACTCCTCCTGCGGCGCTCAGCGCCGAACAAAACATGATCGCGGCTCTCCAGGCGCAAAATGATATGATGCTAAAGAAAATTACAGCACTCGAAGCAAAATTGACGCAACCCCACCCTACCCCCGCAGTAGAAGTAATGGAAAGCGAGACAGAAGCGCCGGCGGAGGCACCTAGCGCGGTAGCCGCTCTCGAGGCCCGGATCAACGCCCTCGAGGCCCGTATGGACAGCCGGATTTGCGCTCTTGAAACCCAAATCTCCGCGGCCATGAATGCCGCGATTGCCAAATTGACAGAGATGATTCCTTCTCTCATAACTCAACAAATCGCGCAAACCTCTCGCACCACCCGGCGAGCCGGCCCAATTAAAGACGTGTCCGGCCGGTACCCCAAAATGTTTCGACGACAACTCGATTTCGATGACGAAGACAGTTGCTCACTCTCCGGAATGGAGGATGCTCCCCTCCCCGTGAGTGCTGGCGATGGAACATCGTCTTCGCAACCCCCTACCAATCTTACCGATCATGGCGGGCATCCCTAAATTCAGGAAATTCCCCCGATCCAAATTGGCCATCCCCATCCTAATTAGCCAGTGGAACTGTCGAGGTTTCAAGGCCCACGCTAAGCGGGCCAACCTACGATTTTTCCTCACAACATTCGAGCACCTTCCTGCTGTGGTAGCCCTCCAGGAGCCAGGGAGCGGCGCCACACTTACAAATTACACCACGTTTCAGCAGGACCCCCTCTCCTGTATCTGCGTGCATAAATATTACACGGCCAACTTCGTTGACCTTGACCTCAAAACAGAATTCTCGTACGTGATGGTGACCCTCCTTCCGCTACGAAAACAGGACCCACCACTACACGTTCTCAACATTTATTGTTCCCCTAAGTTAGCCAACATCACTTTCGCAGACCTTTTTAGCCGCGCCTTAAAGGCTGCGGGCAGGGATCCCCTGGTGATCGTGGGCGATTTCAACGCCCCCAGCACACTTTGGTGATACGCGCGTGAAGAGAAACGTGGACGTAAGCTGACGGAACTTATGTCCACGCTGGGCCTTACTCTCCACACCGACCCTGCCCACCCAACTCGCGTGGGTAACTCCGTGACCCGGGACACGTGTCCGGACCTTACCCTCACCAAAAACATTCAATATGTAGACTGGGTCAACACCGAGGAAACCCTCGGTAGCGACCACTGCATACTCAATACAACATTTCGCACCCATCCATTGGCAAGACCTTTCGCACAGGCAAAATTGCCCGATTGGACCAAATTCCGACAAACATACACCAACTCGACCCCCATTCAGGAGCAAGGGTACCACGTCTGGTCCCAGCAATTGGTTTCCACCCTTCGCTCCACGGAAACTCAAATTCAACTCTCTGAGGCGACCCCGGAGGTGGACAACCACCTCCTTCACCTCTGGGAGGCCCGGCACAGCCTTGTCCACCGATGGCGCCGGCAAAAACACAATCGGAAACTCAAAATTCGCATCGCTGAGCTCACCCAACGAGCGGCAGAGTGCGCGGCCCAGCTCGCTGACTCTAACTGGGTGGACCGATGCAATACGGCCGCGCGACAAATGTCCAGCCGGAGTACGTGGCGCCTCTTCCGCGCCCTAATCGGCCCCACCCAAACTCGAGCAGAAACACAAAAACATCTCCAACGAGCCATTCACTGCTTCGATGGAGACACTTCAAAATTGGCACGCAAACTCCGAGATCAATACCTCTGTACTCAGCAGGACCCCCGAGGGCCCGCGTACTCGTATGCAGGTTCCGAGAACGCGGAGATGGACCAACCGTTCCAGCTGCACGACCTGAAGGCGGGCCTAGCAAAAATGAAGCGAGGAACGGCACCGGGACGGGATAAAATTACAGTCAAATTACTTGCCAACCTTCCCGACTCTGCCTACTCCACACTCCTCGCTTACATGAACTCCATTTGGATCGGGGAAACACCCCTCCCAATTGATTGGAAGACCGCTCTGGTCACCTTCATTCCCAAAGCTGGTAAAGCCATCAACATAGACAGCCTCCGCCCCATCTCCCTTATTTCTTGTGTGGGAAAATTAATGGAGACGATGGTGCGCGACAGGCTGTCTGAGTTTCTGGAGAACAAAAATGTTTTCGCAGACACCATGTTCGGATTTCGCCCACACCGGTCCGCACAGGATGTCTTGCTTCAACTTGACCGAGAAATTCTGGACCCGATCGAATATCCCCTAAGTGACAAAGTAGTACTCGCTTTGGATTTGAAGGGGGCCTTCGACAACGTGACCCACGAAATTATTCTAACACATCTTTCCCAAACAGATTGCGGCCGAAACACCTTTAACCACATTAGGCAATTTCTCACTGACCGACAATCATACATTCGGATTCAGGACAGCGAACACGGCCCATACCAATTAGGCACGCGAGGGACCCCGCAGGGAGCGGTCCTCTCGCCCCTCCTATTCAATTTGGCGATGATGAGACTTCCCGCTCAGCTGGCGAGGATCGACGGCATCCAGCACGCGCTGTATGCCGACGACATCACCATCTGGGCTAAACACGGCTCGGTAGGAGAAATGGAGGCCAACCTGCAGCAAGCGGCGGACATCGTAGACAACTATGCCCGTCGATGCGGCCTTCAGTGCTCCCCGACCAAATCTGAATTTGTGCACATACGCCCCTCACCAAAGTGCACCACCAAAATCGACCTCTCCCTTAACAGTGGACCCATACCCGAACATGACGAGATCCGAGTACTGGGGCTCTTTATTCACAAAAATCGCAAAGCTGACACAACATTGGCCAAATTGCGTAAGGTGGGGGACCAGGTGGGCCGGATGGTCCGCCGGGTTTCGAACAAGCGCGGGGGGTTACGATGCAAAGACTCCTTGCGGCTGGCGCATGCATTTGTAACCAGTCGAGTCCTTTACTCGGCTCCATACCTCCACCTACGCAAACTTGACGAGAATGCACTCGAAGTCATTCTCCGTAAAATCTACAAGCGTGCCCTCGACCTCCCGGTCAGTACCTCCAACCTGCGCCTCCTGGGCCTGGGGATGGTGAACACCTTTAAAGAGCTGCGAGAGGCACACTTGAACCAATACACGAGACTCTCTGAAACGCCGTCGGGTCGCCGCCTCCTTGCCCGACTACACATCCATCATTCAATACATACGGAAAAGCACGTACATATCCCATCACAGTGGAGGTATGCCCTGCACGTGCGCCCTCTTCCGGTCAACATGACACGAGAGGACCATAGTGGCAGACGCCTCGCGCGGGCGGAAGCCTTGGCTCGCCACTACGGACACAAACACGGAGTCTTCTACGTGGACGCCTCCGGCCCGTACCATGGGGGTTGGTACACGGCCGCAGTCGTCCACCAAAACACAGCAGTAAACGGACTCACTTTCCGTGCACACAACATTACACACGCGGAGGTGGTTGCCATCGCGCTAGCCGCCGCAGATCAACACTCGCGGGTCATCATCACCGACTCGAGGGGTGCTTGCCGCAATATTGAGCAGGGGCACATACCGTACCTCGCCTACAAAATTTTGCAAAACAGCGACTATCTCGGTGCCCCCTCGCACCGTACGATTATCTGGACTCCCGCTCACACGGGCCTCGAAGGAAACGAGACGGCCGATGCCGTCGCCCGCGCGCTCACTTTCCGGGCATCACCTTCGTCCCCCACCGATCCGGACTCCGAACCCAATCCCGCCTATACTTTCAAAGAGATCGTTCAGCTCTACCAATCTGGCCATGCCATCTATCCCAAGCCCTGTAAGGGCCTCACAAAGGCGGAGGAGCGAATTCTCCTTCGCCTTTATACCAAAACTCTGCTGTGCCCGGCAGCCTTAAAATATTTTGACCCCGCTTGCACGGGGGAGTGCCCGCACTGTGGGGAAAAGTCCTCAGACATTTTTCACATGGTATGGGCATGTCAAAAAACCCCAAATCTAACCCCCCTACCCAACCCTTCCCGGGAGGCAGCCCTGCTCGGCTGCTCTGACCTGACGGCCCAACGGGCCTTGGTCGAGCGGGCCCGGGCGGCGGCCGACGCCAATGGGCTCCCGTAAGGGGGAGCCCACCTAGTGTTGATGCAAAACCTATCTAAATAAATGTTTTTCAGACAGACGGCAGAAATGCGCCTGGAGTATCCATACAATTTGCTATCGCAATAAAAATGCATTTCGTTCCGTGGACCCGACACTAGCCACAATGGCTATTGGCGGCGAGGAGTTACGGAGTCGCCATCTATCGGAAGCGCCTCGCTGGCGTACTATGAGGGATCACGTGGCGTGCCCTTCATAGGTTTTGCTGTCAGCGCTCACTGAAAACACCACGCGCGAGCTCTCCCGGACATTTCTGTCAGTACTTTCGAAACGAGAGAAGTTTTTTACTGTCTAAATAATAATCTTGGGCAAACTGAAAGCACACAATCGTTTACAGACGCTATCTCTTTACCGAATACGTACAGTGAACGCCACTGCGCGCGGTCGCCGTGATGGAGTCTCCCGAACCGGCTTCTTGCGTGAAAGGTAGGTAAACGCTGAGAGCAAACTATGTGAAATATGTTCTTATAGTGTTTGTATAACTAAATGGAGCGTAACAGAACGAAGCTTCAATGCAGCGATCGCGCAGATTCGCAGCAACCGACTGCGCGTCTGCATGCTTGTCCGCGCACTGTTTCGCTTTCTCCGCGCGCGCGTTTTCGCACCGCGCCATGAGCTTTAGGCTGCAGAATATGAGCATTTGACAGTATAAAAGCAACCATTGTTGCGTGGGCGCCATCAGAGCTGTTCAAAAATAATTTCATTGTAGAGACTTCGACCCCTACGGGAACTGTGATGTGCCGTCGCGACGATTCAATCTTTTTTTTTCTTCTAAATTCTGTGACCTTTCAATATTATTTCTCGAGTTGCGTCGCAGTGTACGTTTATCAGTGTTCTCAGCGTGCAATTTCCCGCTGCTCCTTTTTTGTAATCCAGTACATTAATTCCTAACACAAACATGACCAAATGCCATGCTTTTTTTAAATTTGCTTCTTACCGCTGCCTTTCCACTCCACTGAACTTGCCAGTATCTATAGCATCGACAAGTTCATAGACAAAACCGTCATGACATTAGTCGGGCAGCGGACTGGGGCGACCGTCTCAGTGCCCGTTTTCAGAACATCGCAGACGGGGCGCCGTAGCAGAAATCTTCCTCGCGTCTGTGCTTGCTGCACACCCGAGTTGTAGCCGATGACTGTTTGCCGGTTTTATGTTTCGCGAGCCGAGCTTCACGCAGCTTCTTGTCCTGCAGCTACGTGTGAATAAGGATGACACCGACCTCCGTTACGTGCGTCCGGCCCTGTGGCACCGAGCAGTAGCCTACCATGTTGCGCGCCTTCAAAGGCAGCCGTTACCTATTGTAGTGCTTTCAAGCGTTGTAAAGGAGACACTCGAAGCGGGATAATTTCGCCACTAAATGAGGATCGCAGCGTACGAGGGAATTTAAACTCGTTTTCAGCTCGCTTCGGCGCTCCCGAAGCAGCCGACGCGGCCGATATGTCCACGTGATCCCTCCTAGCACGTCACGCCGACGGTGGCGCCAGCTTTTCCAGTGGTGGAGCTCGAGGCCAATAGGGCCCAACACTGTTTTGAGTATGTATAGTGAACTTCTTGGCGGAAATAAAAAAGAAATCGTAGTGGCTCTTTTTTTTTGGTCGGCGCATAACAATGAAAATATGTCTATGGCATCTACACATGCATGTGGCATACACGGACGCAGGGGACAAAACGAAAGGCTGTTCTAGACAAGAAAATCAGGCACCGGCCACTTTTATTGCCTCGAATGCATTGAAAGACGATTAGTGACACAGCTACAATAAATGTACAGCATTAGTACACATGACCCGCGTGAAAGACTTGGTGGCTCGCACAGCTTTCTGCCGAACACATATGGCGGAAATTTGCTCAAAGAAACAGGACAAGCACAAGGGCGAGATATATAAAAAGTTTCCGGCAACGTATATCTGCATTCGTTCGTTTCCCTTCAGCTATATAAACCACTCACTTAACCAGCCTCTAGCCTACAAAGTTTTCTCGGCTGGTCGAAGTAAAATGCTCCTTCATTGCAAAGCGACATATACAAGCCTGTAGATCAAGTAAAACAAATCATTGTGCATAGCACATCCATAAAGGAGCGTCCATTGACTACACATTGTGGCTCATTTATACAATTGTAATGTATGTGAGCCACACGGCCACAAAAGCATGACGGCCAAGAGTGGTGGCACCCCGAGTCTAGCAATCAAAGAACACAAATAGGTGTGTATTCCAACTGTATAAATTGTAATGCTCCATCCCTTCTTATCCACATGCAAGATAGTTATTTTTTTTTGGGGGGGGGGGAGCATAAATTTTACCCTAATGGACCTACTTGTGGATGAGAATGGATGGGGCAGTGCCTGGAAGTATGCGAGCCTTTAACCTGCATGTTGCTTAGTGCCACTGCAGAGCCCTTCACTCACCTACACCATTCACAATTCATAGCAAGTGTTTTATGAAATTTCTTAAACCCATATCTTCCACAAAACTATAACTACACATTGATGAACAGTTAGAGTTATATTATATTTAATGGTTCTTCCTGAGTGAAAATTCTGAAAGAATATTAAATGAATCAGAATTCTTACAATACATCATATACATATGCATAAATTGACCACTGCTATAAGCAACGTAAGCCAATTGCAAGAACAAATGTGAGTCTTAGTGGGGCACAAATAGAAAAAAATTTGAAGGACGCTTAAGCTTCGCCTTTAAAAGTGGAACGCGATAGCATTCAGAGATCCCCGACTGCTTCTCACTCTTCCCGGCAACTGCAGCATATGTAACCGTAATGTTTATCGGGAAACGCTCGCGGCGAAACGCTATCCACGAAGGCGGGCTTTCTGGGAGAGACGCGGCCTCTTGCATGGGCCGCATACGGAAGTGTTTCAAGGAAGCGGGCACGCCGCTCCGTGGACTCTGATATTTACGCGCCGGCGTGCGCAAATGGCGGACGCTGTCTCCGATGTATGCATTGTAGAAACGCTGGAAAAGGGGTTTGAGTTTTCGCGCAACAGAATTGTTTTCTCATATATTCAAATTACAATCCGATAGCTATCATGTCTGTAAGTTGTGTGTAGGTCGTAGTTTACGATTTTTTTACGTATTTTAGCTTGAGGAATTCAAATAGTTCAGTCAATTCCTTGCGTCACATGGACGGCGTGGGTATGTGTGGTTTGAAAATTTTTTTGCTGAAACGAAGTCCGACGCCAGCACCGAATTTCCTGCGACACGGGCTCCTTAACGCTGTCGCATTAAAACTGCATTTCCATCATATAGAGTACATATAATCAATTATCAGTGGTGGATGTCTTGTAATGAATCTCTTAAGCCACTCTCAACGATCATATGCAAAACATTTCGCAGGAGGAGCTCGGAGATGAATCCTAAATGATGCAGTCGGCATTTGTTATTCAACAGTGAATTAGAAACCAAATAACAATTGCAAACAGTTGACGTCCCTTACAATATGCTGGGGATTAGAAGGTTATTTCACAAATCAAGTTTACAACAGCTGCTTTTTCCAATGGAACCTATAAACCATTTCCGCCTGCTCCGTTCATGTCACAAGGAGCACAGTCTAGTCATGAAAACAATGCAGAGGTAGTATCCAAACATCCCTGTGGGACTTAAGTTACTTTGCTGTACTACACATTGAGCATGAAAACTTATTTACGTAGAGCACGGTTTGGTCTGGAGTATTGCAAGCATGCTAACATTCCACAGCCGCTTGTATGACCCTTGCTACACTGCTATAAAAACACCAGATCATGATTTGGTCATCTGTGATTGAAGAACTGAGAGGAAAGGTGTACAAGTTGTCTGCACCTTCCCAGACAGTGAACGGAGTGCCGCATTGACACATGGCCTCTGAGATCTGTACAGGTCCAGTAATCAGTGTTGTTGGCGTCCATACACAGTTTTAAGCAGAGACCACGCCGATCAAAAATGGCTATTTTAAGAATTTCTGCTTCAAATGGTCGGCTCTCTATTACTCTACAAAATAGAAAGTCCTTAAAAGGGCCCTGAACCACCCCTCGGGCTTGGTGAAATAACATAGTCCGCGGGTAGCATACGCTGCTGTGAACATCTCAACCAATTCTTGCTGTCGTGCGCGGTGCGTGGAGCTCGCAAGCGGATCGCATAGTCACCTTTCTCTCAAACACTCTCTTTTCAACAGAAGGCCCTGTCCTCTCTCTTCTAGACGCCCTATTTCGTCATTCCCTTAGACGGCTGCTACTAGCCAATAGCTGACATCAAGCTGCGGTTGGCTACATGGCGTAAATACTGCAGCCGCTGCGGGGTGCAGCCACGAGTCCACTGGCCAAGTGCACTGCGGCTCGCTGAGGACAACCGCGCTTGGCTTATGTTTAGCGCGTCGTCCAGAGGCAGAAGTCGTGGAGTCTACGTTAACATCCAAAATAAAACTTGAACTGCGCGCCATAGCGACATTTAGAAGGCGGAGCATTGTGGGCACACCCCACTGCGCCGTAGCCTTCGCGGTGCAAAGCATTGAAGAAGAAACGGGAGCACAACGCAGGCCATGTTCGATTGCCAATAACTCCGCTACTGCTGAACGCACTGAAGTACTTTTCTGCGGCAAAGTCTTTCTGAAATAGCCCATTTTCACTTCAAATGCCTTTCTCCACTTTGATAAAAAGTGGTTCAGAGCCCCTTCAAATAACGGCAGACAGTTCCTTTAACGCTCCACACAATGTTCAGCCTCATGGAAGAGCACAGAGAATGTAGAGAACAGAATACCCTGCATGAGAAAGCCAACTGATGCAAGCTGTCTCGCTAGCAAGTGTGCTGTGCTTTACTCTAGTAAAATAAAGCACTAAAAAAAATTAAATTTCAAGGTTACAGCAGGCCTTCTGGAAACCGTACTGCACCCAAAACCTCCACGACACACCAGATGGTGGACAAAATACCATGTTTAGCTTGTACTGCACCCAATTGCAAGCAGAGCTTGCAGCCCTTTGTGTCACCTTGCTGCAGTTCTTCTGAAGCTCAAGGTGTTTGAAGTGAAAAATGGCTACTGATGGATGCCAAACAGCATGAACGAATGGCCACGGTTCACCCTGAGAGCATGATACTGTACTCAAATTACTGCAAGATAAAGGTGTCATACAACATAGGCGAGCAGAAAGAAACTGCAAGTTATAATCGACTCTCGGACAATAACCACAAAATCCTTCTATCAATGCCCCGAGAAGCAGTCCATTAATGTACACTATTCACTTCAACAACAAGCCACGTGCCACTACACACAACAACATGACACATTGTTGACTATACTGGTGTTGGGATGCTGCACTGCATCCTACTGGACCAATCTTCATCTGCTGTGTGGCAACTTTATTTACCGGTTTTTAATTACCAACATTTATCTCCTAGTTGGATGTCACAGTTTCACTAAGTACTAGTTCTAAGCTCTTACACTGTGTCGGTGCTTTTAGTTGAATGATGGACATGTAGCTGTCTGACAACAATGTAGCAGCATGTCACAATCTCACATTTGGAAAATAATGCTTTACCTACAGTTTGCAACCAGGCTGAATTCTCCAAGAAACCCACATGATGGCATCCACTGAGGTGCACAACTCAAAAAAGTTTCCCTTCTGTAATACCCACTGCTTTACAAGTCACTGCAACATGTGAGATAGTTTGCTTTCCAAGTCAGAACAGAGCGAGAGAAAAATTAGTATATATATTGACAATAGGAAGGCATCTTTTGGTGCTAGACACCAGTTTCAGTCTTTCACAACCACACCCCATATTTCTCATTCGGACAGCAAATGGCGTAAATGCAATTTTGGACGTTTTCCCCACGTATAACAAACAACTTTTGTACATGTTTCCTTGCATAAAGAAATTCCAATAATAAAAACTTGAGAGGTGCTTTAGAAGGTTACAAATATGCATTTTGAACCTAAGAACTCGGCATTTTTACGAAGAATAAAAATCCTATAGGCCACTAAAATCATGCCGAGTCATCCGGACAACAATGCATACATGATAGAATAAACTTTGCATTTGCTCTAAGTATACATTGTTGCCTCCAGAGAGAGAAATGTTTAGCGACAAGACCATATCAAACAAGTGCATAAAAATCTAGTGAAGATAGATTACCCCACAAACACTGGCAGTCTCTACTGTCCAGCAATGACACCAAGCAATTACCACTGAGGAACAAATTACAAAAGACAGACAAGACTAAATTAAAGAGGTCCTGTGATCATATTCTTTACGTTGATTACAGTGTTCCAAACAGTATCCCTCCCCTGCCCCCACCCCAGAAAAAAAGAGTATGATTTATACATTTTCAGTGACGGTCAAAATAGATTAAATTTACCAGTGGTTGACAATCAGGATGGCATTTGGAGAAGAGCCCCTTTTAAATCTGATATAATTAATCACTGTCATTCACTACATGCAAAGCGTGCAACATAATAGTTACATAGACCAGAAAATTATTTTGGCAGAACCTCGCTGCAACATTCCGGAGTCCCGTCTCACTGAATATTTGCACTGCCAGTACAAGCAAATAGGGAGTGAATCTTATGGTGCATTCCAAATCTTCAAAAGTAAGCCTCTATCACTGGCATGCTCATTCATATTAACCAAAACCAACTTTTACAGAACTTTCGGTAAGCTAAGGCCTACAAGTTTGCAAAAAATTTGTTTTGCCATCTCTGAAAAAAAGAAATGTATGCAGTTCATGATTATGGTACATCAACATCAAATTTTTTGCCAGAGCACAAGCAATAAGTAAGAGGACAACATCAAATTGTCCTATTTACAGTGTGGAAGCAATGAAGGGTCATAATTAAAAGAAAATGTTGGCAGCTGTCTACCAGAGGTTCTGACTCCAAGTTGTTTAATTCCTCTAGCAGGCACTTCCATTAGTCTGCTGCACGTCCAACATACAGAGCTGGTCATTTGCACAACATTTAGAACTGTTGCAGTTTCAGAGAAGTGCCAGCTTTAACAGCTGTTTTTCAAGATAGGGCCTGTCTTGCAGCTGCTGAGGCTCGACAGTTAAGATCACTAAGATGTTCCTACTCAAAAATGAGAAACAGAACTTCAACATCAACACAGGAAGATGCAGAAAAGGTAAAGCTGCAAGCTGTGTATGTGGAGCCCAATGTCAAACAAAAAAATTCAGCAGCGATAACAATAATCCCTAATATGAAGTTTGAGCACAGCTCTATACACGTTTTCATTTCAATATATATGCTGTCATGGAAAATCTGTCTCGTGCGGCATGTTGCAAACGGAGTGAAGTGTGGCGCGACTACCTCGCTAATTGGGAGATCGCGGGAGGCAGCATGTTGGTGATTCGTGAACGCGATTCACAGCAGCTGCCACAGAGCTGCCTCCGCTCATGCAGCTCTTTATTTCCATGTGTCTGACGCGCAGTACTCTGGCGCACCGTCGCTGCAGAGCCCGTCTGGTGTGGCACTATGCTTTTCGTCTCATGCTTTCGCCATACCCTCCTCCTCTGCTTTCTTCCTCATGCTCAATTCAACATCACAGTCTTTCATCACTCGCTGCGCAACGCATTAGCTCTTTCATCCTTCGGTGTGCTCGTTTGCTCAGCTACGAGGGACGCTGAAACACACCGACCCTCAATGCGGGAATGGCCGCCTAGGAGGTCCGCTTAAATACAAAATGTTTGCTGCCAGAAATGGACAGTCTACACTTGACTTACAAACTAGAGGAACATCTTCAATGCATGGACCAGGAACCAGAAAGACTAACCTCTTTGTTTTGTGCACCGAGAATATTTGTGTGCTGATTATTTTAAAGCGATAGCTTTGTTTGGCTTTTTCCCCACTTTGATGGTGCATTGGCCATTCATATGACCTAGAGGGTTACCTTGACACCCGACTATACGGATAAAATGAGAAAATAAATTCCGGATGGTTGGTTTCGAGCCTGCTCCCCCTGGCACGCACACCTGATACCCTAACCATTACGCCATGGATGCATGCCTAAAGTGGGAGAATAAAACACCTTTACAAATTTCCCATGTGCAAGCCACGAGAGAAACTGTTTGGCATGTTTGGTGCATTGTATAGCAACAATTTACATATAAAATGTGAGCGCACGCATTGTCTAGCCAACAATAAAGATAGAAGTTGCGGGAGGCATTTGCTGCCGAAATTCGTTGTGCATCTCTCATCATACTATGGCACATTTCTACAAGGTCAAACACACTGTGTCTTGCGATTCAGCATGTTTTAGTGCTGTATAATACTTCTGCATGCTCTGCATGGTGCACCATCATGGTTGAGACACGTTCATCACCGAAATCTGCAGCGCGTCTCTCGACGTAATGCACTACTTTGCCTTGCTGGCCCACGAAAACTTCACACTTCACGTACACCAATTCCCACAGATCTGCATACATTTTTTAGGAGTGTTTTTGGAACATTCATCTTTGGAATGTATATTCTGAATTCCTCTAAGTCATCTTTTTTCATATATTGAAATTTTGTCTTTTTTTTCAAGTGGTCACAGGAATGTCTGTTACGCAAATATTCTTTTTTTGGAACTTATGTATTTCAAGACAATAATGAGTTTTTCTAGAATCTTCAATGTTGCAGTAATTAAATTATGGGGTTTTACCTGCCAAAACCACAATCTGATTATAAGGCACGCCATAGTGTGGGTCTTTGGAATAATTTGGACCACCTGGGGGTCTTTAATGTGCATCTAAATCTAAGTACACGGGTGTATCAATATAACCTAGAAAAATGTCACTAATGATAGGAGCTACACACGAGCCAATGCATACCCCCCAATTTTTGTATACACAGACCCCATCTCCATGAAACAAAAGGTAGATCTCAAGTAAAAGGAAACAAGTTCAAGAAAGGCTTCTATTGAGATACCGCAACCATTGATGAAGGCTTCTTCATCATTGTCACACAATGATGAATGATGTCGCACAATGATGATAGGCAATTAGAGGGCCACCTTGCTAAGCTTTCCAATAATGTTTTCCGCTATGTTGATGATTTCGTTATACAGTATTTTTAAGAGCGACGTTCAGCCCGAGGGTGTTTATGAAATTTTTATGGTATTCAGGCAGCGCGGCATGGACCTTGATTTTACTTCGAAGTCCCTAAAATCATCAACTGCAGTTTCTTGATCTGAGGTTAAGCTTTGGTAAAAATCATGTGTGCTGGAATTATGATCCCAGCTTGGTTAAGCCTATTTTGAACTATAAATCCGGTCATTCTAAGGTAGTGAAGCGGGCTATAGCGAAGACTACCCTAAATGCTGCATTAAAGAAGTCGTGTTTTCATATGTCGAAGGCTGCCTTTTCTGATCAGGTAAATAGTTTATTAGACGTTGGTTACCCCAAAGTGATTATTTCATCTGTGAGTAAAAGTATGGTTCGTGGCATCAAGAGTATAAATGATCAAGGTGGTAAAACTAAATTAGAAGAAAAAAAGAAAAACACAGTAGTACCGTATGTACACAAGTTGGTACATGGGCTTAAGAATGTTGGTTCAAGGTACAGCATTGATGTTCGTTTTTCGGCAAAACATAAGATAGGTCGCATATGCCCGTTAGTTGATAATATGCTGAGCAAGTAAAGGGAAAGTGCACTGTCAACCATGTGAACGGGTACATCACTTTTGTTAAGCAAGTTGTATATGCCATGCCGTTATGTTGTGGTAGAGGGTACAGGGGACCAACGAAGCGCTACATGAATGTTCGACTTGGGGAGCATGAGCTATCTCTTCAAGGGGTTGCGCCACTTCATGTCCTGGAGCATTGCAAGTCATATGGTTGTCGCCCCTATTTTAAAAGAACTAATGTAATTTATAAACACGCAAGCCAATTGACAAGGGAAATCACTGAGGCTTACAATATAAAGATTAGGGATAATCGAGTTCTTTCGTGGAGCAGTCGAGTTCTTTCTCGACTCGGACCGGCAAGTATCAGCGAACCGTCTATCACTCTTCATGACAAGGAATTGCGTTACCTATGGTACTTTTGATTATGCATCAGGTGGTCTGAGTTGCCTCGGTGTATCTCTGTGTCTCGTGCATGTCATGGTTATGAACTGGCACCTATATATATATATGTTAGACATATCTTCAACAAAAAGATCAGTTGAGAATCAGCGCTGTGTCGTTGTTTTATACCTTCCTTTTGTCCGTGTCTCGTGTTGCGCTGTAACGAACCTTCATATATCAGCTAGTATATCTAACTTTGACATGCTGTGCCTTTAATCAATCACTGCAGGCATGGGAGATGATCCCAGTGACACCATGTCAGCTTCTTAAAGCCCCTGCTGCATGTTCACCATGATCTCGATTTATGTACAGGTGCGGCCACTACTAGTGGGAACACGAAGCTCATGGCATCACTGCCCGAAGTGCCCCACCACCAGCCCCTCATTAAGTCTTCTGGGGCAGGCATAATCAAAGCGACTGGCGAAAAGCCCGGGGAGTCGTCTGCTACAGTGAGTTGTCTGCCAAGGCTTCACAATGCGCCAGGGGTGGCGCTCCGAGGAGCGCTGCCATGGGCTCTCGTCTTCCTGCTAGCAGTGGCCGCACCTGTACAAACTCGTATAACAGCTACATCTCCTTGCGCAAGATATTGGCAAAAATTTGAACGATGGCTATTACAGAGGTAAGAGTTCTAAGTATTTTTCATTGCTTTAGCAAGAGCTTCCATTCCAAAGTTCCTTCACTAGGTAAATGAAAAATATGTGCTCTCAATATGTGCTGAGAGCATCACCACACCCTAATCATGCAACCAACAAACAAAATGTACTGTCATAGGGCCCCCTGTAACAGGGGTTCCCAAACTGGGTTCCGCAAATGGCATTTCTGGGTTCTGCAAATGGTCAAAATGAATCCGACTACATACCCCCCTCAGCGGATTTTTACATTACAGCTTGAATTTGACAATTAAAACCACCACATCCGCACTTCGATAGTCTTTACGAGAAAGAATGGCATTTAAGACTCATTGTTTGAAAAGCATATCGGTGGAAAGAAGTAAGGGGTGGGGAATTCAGTTGCACTCTAGGAAGGCAGGTGAGGTTCAAGGTCAGAAAGTTGAAACCCTTGCCTTATACTATGGCCTTAACAACAAGTCTCAATATATTCTGTTCACAAGGTGAAAACACGTTTCACAACAAAATGTACGGAAATGTATGCAGAAACTAATGCAAGGAATCTAATGTAAATTGATGTGAGCAAATAACCTTATCGGAAGCAAGCACTGAAGTTGACATGCAGACACAATGATACATGTAAGAATAAAAACAGAGACTGAAAAGAAAGGGGGCTACAAAAGTGGAACTCTTTCTCATGGACATTTTTGTTTTCTCTTTTTCTTTTTTTTTTCCTTATAGGGGCACTGAGACTGCATGGATTCTTCTTTGTGGTTAGACGAAAAGCTTTGTTCTTTTCCTGGGTATGCAAAAAACACAAATTAAAAACTTATCTTTAGTCAACATACAATAAACTAAATAAACCACAGCATAGTAAGTAGGCAAAGCTAAAAACTTTAGCTAAACCAAAGTGCAACTGGGGCCCAACAGTTGCAAACCACAGTGCAGATGCACCAAAGAAATGGCCATTGTTGGCCTTACGATTCTGTTAGCAATGTCGGACTTCTTCAAGGCAACATTCAGCTTCAAGGGATTCTACTTTCCACCCCGTCCAAATATGACACCAGCTCAAAACTACACCTGCATATCAGAGCGCAAGATGCATTGTACCATATAGGGTTCAGCATTTCCGCCTTTTACAGACGAAAAATTTACCATATGCTCTAGTGGCATTTATCTTGCACAAGGCAGTTATGGGTTTGTTTTTAGCAATGACATTAGTTAAGACAACCTATCTTTTACTTGTTGATTACTTACATAAAAACAGGTCAGATTTCCCCCAGTTACATGCATACCATGTCAAGACAGAATGGATGTGTTAGGTGTGACCTATGTGCTTTTTTGTCATTTCCCATATGGGGAAGCAGTTGCAGTTACTACTGAGCAACAAATGGTGATACTGAGGCAATACGACTAATATTAAACAGAAACAGATAAAATGCAATTAAAGGAATGTTTGCGAAGTGGCAACAAGCACAGCACAAGTACTACGTAACTATACTCGCAGACAATTTTCTGTGGCTATGAAGAGAAAGCTACGGGGGTGGAGCTTCTGCACATGCGTTACCGTGCCACATAGTCCGCCAGCATTTCGGAGTGCTTTTGCTTGCTCAAAACAGACGCTGAATCAACGCAGCTTCCACGTGGGACAGTTTCAGGTTTGCCCAGACACGGAAGGGAAAAGCTGCAAAACAGGTAAACTTTTGCATTGAGTCATGTGTTTTGTCCTATTTAACTGTTGCTAATAAGGTGTGTATGTTTTCTCTTCCCCAGCTTAAACTAACGTGGATGGAAAGGCGGGACTCTTTTCAGAAGTGCTCTCACTTGTGCATGCTTTGCCTCCGTAGCTTTCCCTTCATAGCCACAGTAAGATGTCCGTGAGTATAGTATGTCACTGTAATGGGTATGCTTATGTCTGATTAAATGTGCAAAAAGCACGAAAATAATATAATGTGTACGTGACAACCTGTCCCTTAGCCCTGAAAGTGTAAACATTAACCTTTCTCTTTTCACTCCAACCACACGAGTTCATTTTATTTTAATTATTTATCCCCCCCCCCCTTGTAATATATGTGCATGTATAGCCTTAGTAAAATATATATGACCCACTGGTTGTGTGACAAGTGTTGACTTCTCGTCATCTGGCGAGCACCATATCACAAAGCTCCCTCGCTGCTTAAGTGTCAAAGTAATGAAAGCTTTTGTTTTCAGTCTCCACTGCTCTGGAGCATGGAGAATGCAACAGCAAAATGCCACCATACAATTCTGAGCGAGCATTTGTCACAAGTAGGTCCTCACTTTCAGTATTTAATAATAATCATTATAGCTTGTAAGGTTTAAAGGGACACTAAAGTGAAAAATTATTTCTTCTGCATCAGTAAATTACCGTTCTACAACACCAAAAACACCACTCTTACAACGATAAGATGTTTGGTAAGCCAGAAAAAGCACAAGAACGAAATACGGGTGGCGACGCCTACTTAAGTTCCCGCACCTAGGAGCTGTGACCTCTTGGATTTTGATGCCATCTTCTAGGGCCTACTAATTATATATACCGGTACAGATTGACTACATTGTGTTCTAAAGGAACCAAATATCAAACATGGCAAGTTTCGGGAATCTTTACTCAGCCAACGCGGCCCAAATGCGAAAACATACTTTGGAATCCCTGCCGTCACGCTGACGTACCGGCACTGGGGTTTCGGCGCGAAATTCAAATACTGATACTTGGACCTTCATTTTCTCATCTAATAAACAAACAATTTTTTTTTTGAAATGACTGCCTGCAGGTTTCTCAAACAATGCTTCATTAGTCAAACATTGAACCCTAATTAAACACTTACCAACAGATCCACTTTAATTTATCTAAAAATGGCAGGCAGACTAAACCAGCTCTTCGCCCGGGTGCTTGCCTAGAAAGCACTTCAAACCAATTAAAACAGGCCAGTTTACCTTGGCCTTGTTTGACTAATGATGATGCAATTGTACTAAAAATTACTTTCACTAGACATTTCTATAGTGATGACATCTTGCTCCCATGAAATAATTGTGAATTTCAATGATTACATCTTTTGATTATCCTCTAAATAAAAAATGTGTCAGTAATGAATGCCTGCCAGTAAAATGACCATCTGGAACTTAAAATTACTCTTTTTTTAATGATGAGAATGTTACCAGCATGTTGAAGCACCTTCGATTTTCTCTTTTCACATGTTTTGCCCATTGAGAGCAGAGCTATGCACACATTTGAAAAGGCTTTTTGCAGGCGTACGCAGCGGTCAATGTCTAGCACCAAACACCATACTGATTAATGCTTTGGTACCTGCATACCCTGTCGCATCTGATGCTGGCTTTCAATACAAAGAACCAGTGTCAAGCATTTGCACAGCCCCGGGAAAAAAATGGCTTGATGAAATCTGCCTGATTAAGGCAGTTCTGGCTTCAAACCAGGCAAAGGGTCACACACTGCACTATCACTGATCACTTAGGTCGAATCTTCTCGTAGAAGAACTGCTGGCCAAGCTCTGTCAGCTGCCCATCCTGAGTAGCCACTAAAGTCCGTTTCTTGGCAAACTCAAATTGCTCGGCTGCAAAGTCATAGAATTCATTCTCCATCTGCCAGATTGGTGAACGCTTGAAGTGTTCTATGGTCTCCTGGCTTGGTTGCACCTTGTTGAAGGTTTTCCGAAGGTGTGACCTCTTCCCTGCATAAATAAATAAATAAATAAATAAATAAATAAAAAATAAATAAATAAAAGAAACAAATCATAAAAGAAAAACAATTTAAGGTATACCAGCTTTTAAAGATAACAACTGATGTCTCGAGTAACGTGACCTTGGAGGAACATGCAGGACTGTGTGAAGTTATAGAGATGTTTAATATGAAAGTACTGTCCAAAAGCCGATCAAACTGACTTATTGGATTGAGATTATTTCTTGATGGTGCTACGAACTCGTGGTCAAAAACAGGACTTGTGCCCTCAACCTATAAAAAGTGAGGTGAGCTCTTTTTCTATTCAAAGCATGCTTTTAATAAAAACAGTCCCCTAGTGGTGGTGTCCCACTTGCATGTCTGCAGAAGCAGTCGAGACAATTAACAGTGCAAATAGAAGTGCTCAATGTTTCGTCAATAGGACAAAGGATTTTGAAAAAGAGTGGTAGAAATAGGACAAGAGTAATGTTGCCCATGCTGTGGACAGGTGTCAGCTGCTGATGCAGCTGGTGCCTAAGGAATGTGCTATCGCTACGACACTCCAACTTTCCAGGAGCCCTATGAGCTAGATTGAGCACCCATCTTTATTTGCTCTTAGCATACTGTGGGCGTTAGCTATGCCTCAACAGCCATGACGCAGCTGACGTCCAAGTATTTAGAGTCTTCATCCACCAATAAATGTGTATTTTTCGCTGAACACAGCAGCATGTGGTCATGATTTTTGGCAACGGATACGATGAGTTATGCTGTTCACTGTAATCAGTTCACTGTGACAAGTATATGCAACGTTTCCTCATACTCAACAAACAAATGCAGAAAAGCAGTGTGCTTCAGTTGTACAACCTTTTCATTCATGATACAAGCAAGACAATAAACATCAGTACTATATCCAAAGGATGAAATTTAAGCTTGGGCAAATAATCAATATCTTCAAATATTCAATTCAATAATGTGCTATTCAATATTCGCTTCGTCTCGAATTTGTCTTTGAAGCTTTCGAAGTATTCGAAGCAAACGAATATACATATTTTTCCAAGCATGAGCCGCACCCTGCTTACAACACACAGGAAAGAAAAAAGAATTCTGCACATATATCTTGCAAAGATAACTGCATGCAACGCCTGAAGCTTTGTAAAAACAGTCTCCATTCGCAGATGCACGAATCATCCGCACGACACCGCTGTAACCATGCGCTGCTCACAACTGCTATTGTTCCAGGCCGCACTGTCATGGGGCGTCCTTTCCTGGCTTCCTGGCTCTTTCCCTACGAGCTTCCTTGGTCCACCGCTGCTTATGCCATTCCTGCCGCAATCCCAGCCGTGTTTGGACGCAACTGCTCCCCTTGTCTGGCAACGCGGATTGGGAACGTATACCGGCGACGCAAGCGCATCAAAGTATAAATTGGAGCCAGCCACCAGCATCGTCGGGCACGACACCGCTGTAACCATGCGCTGCTCACAACTGCTATTGTTCCAGGTCAGTTACTTGAACCGTGCCGCATGTGCCAAAACTAGCAATTGCTGTCTTATTGCGGTGTCGTGCCCATTGGAGTTGTCTAGTGTTAAAAAGCTGATATTGACTTGTTTACAGTGTGTATCTTCTTCCCTCGTTAACTTGCTTCTCATGTTATTGGGCGATGTTGAGTCGAACCCTGGCCCAATGAGCAAGACTGAGTCCGCTGCTTTCGAATCCGCCCTGGAGACAATTGAAAAATTGGAATCTGGGCTGAAGTCAGTTCTGCTTGAATTTAAGGGCATCAAGGACGAACAAGCCGCTACTAACGAAGAAATCAAAAAACTTTTAGCGAGAGTCACTGCACTTGAAGGTTGTGGAACCATAACTGCTACCACTGAAGCGCTTCCCCCTCAGAATAGCCTGCAAGATATTTCAAGCCAGCTACAGCGAATAACAAACAGATGTGACGATGCAGAAAACAGATTAAGACGATCGAACTTATTATTTTTCGGGATCGAGGATGACGAGAAAGAAGATTGGGCCACGTCTGAAGAAAAAATTAAGAAGTTTTGCGAAGAAAAACTCGAACTTCCCACAACCAGTATGCAGTACGAACGGGTTCATCGCCTAGGAAAATATTCTACTGAAAAAAAACGGCCCATAATCGCAAAACTGTGTTCATTCAAGGACAAGCAAAGTATCCTGTCCGCAGCACGTAAACTTAGGGGGACAACGTTTTCAATTGGTGAAGACTTCGCGCCATCAACACGTGTGGCTAGAAGAAAGCTGGTAGCTTTTGCCAGGCCACTTGAAAAGCCTTTTAAGTTGGTGCTCGACAAGCTCTATATAGACAAACAAGTATATGTCTACGACACCGCTAGCGACTCAGTAAAACAATCTACCAGATAGCTAGACACAAGCCCAAGCTCGCAAAATAATCAGTTGCCTTTCTTGCCGCAAGCCGCTCTCTCGCTCTCAGTGGCCTACACTAACATCCGAAGTTTGCTACCTAAACGCGATACACTTTGTGGCTTTTTAGACGATAGTGACTCTGACATAATAGCACTAACTGAGACGTGGTTGAATCCAGATATCAACGACAATGAGATCCTGCCAACAAATAATCTTTACAAAATTTATAGAAACGACCGCATCAATAGGCGCGGTGGGGGTGTACTTATCGCCATTAAAAAAACCCTTCATTCATATTTTATCGATTCAGGGTCATCTCTCGAGATTGTGTGGGCTGCTTTTTCTGTGTCCTCCAGTGCTGTACTAATTGGCGCCTGTTACCGGGCACCAGATTGCAACCATTCCTTTTTGAGTGACTTGCGGGACAGTGTCACTAAAGCGCTCCAGCTGTGTCCATCCAACCACGTTTATCTTCTTGGTGATTTCAATTTTCCGCTTATCGACTGGGAACATATGTCATCTTCATGTAACGCGTCTCTGGAACTAATCAATCTAACGTTAGATTTTAACCTGTTCCAAATAGTGAAGGCCCCTACACGCACTTCCAATATCTTGGACTTGGTTTTCACAAACGCTCCTGACACAATTACTTCCATTTCAAATATGAGTGGCTTTAGTGATCATAACCTCATCCAACTAGCTGTTAGCATCCCGAAACCCGTGTCTGGCACAACAACTAAACAAATTCGCGATTATAACAGAGCAAATTACGATGAGATTAACTCCCAACTAGAAGAATTTTTTTGCCAAGTGCTACTACCTTCATTTCATTGTCGATCCGTAAACGACAACTGGGTGCTCTTCCGGGACAAATTAACAGCATTAGTAGACCGTTACGTCCCGATAGTCTCCATAACTAACGACAAATCCAGCCCTTGGTTCAACAAGTCACTTCGCAAACTAAGGAATAGAAAGAAGCGTTCTTATAACAGGGCTAAACGCGTGCGCACTGCTGAGGCTTGGCAGATATACAAAGACAGTTTAAACAATTACTGCTCAGCGATATCTTCCGCCAAAGATAAATATTACTCTCAAGACCTACCATCGCTGCTAACTTCCAATCCCAAAAAATTTTGGCAAACCATATCTCCGATAAGAGATACTAACACCATAACTTTGCACGGAACAGAAAACATACCTATTTCTAGCGCCGATTGCCCCACCGTATTCAACACGTTTTTTTCATCTGTTTTCACTCAGGAGGACTTTTCCAATGTTCCAACCTTTCCGGAACTTGATGCCGCATACATGGAACCAATCGATATCACTGTTGAAGGCGTTAAATTACTCATTAGTAACCTCAAGATATCTACTTCCGCCGGCATTGACAACATTAATTCTAAGATTTTAAAAAACACCATCACTGCCTCAAGCAAGATCTTATGCCATATTTTTCAACAATCCCTAGCATCTGGAAAGTTACCCACCGATTGGTTAATAGGAAAAATAATACCAATTCACGAATCTGGAGATGTTCATACACCTGACAACTATCGACCCATATCTTTAACCTGCATATGTTGCAAAATGCTCGAGCACATAATCACCTCCCACGTGTACAGCCACCTAGAAGCTCACAATTTCTTTTTTTCTAATCAGCATGGTTTTAGGAAGGGATTTTCTTGTAACACGCAATTGTTTGAACTAACGACTGACTTGCACTTTAACATGGACTGCAACCTTCAAACTGACTGTATCTTTCTTGATTTTTCTAAAGCTTTTGACCGCGTGCCCCACTGCCGCCTAATTTCTAAATTATCTGCCCTACGACTTGACTCTTTAACATTATCCTGGATTCGTAACTTTCTTTCTTTTCGAAAACAGTTTACTGTTGTTAACAATTTCTCTTCCCCGTCTTCTTCTGTTAGCTCTGGTGTGCCACAAGGCAGCGTCCTCGGCCCCTTACTCTTCTTAATCTACATTAACGACTTACCCACACAGATTACTTCCTGCATGCGCCTTTTTGCCGATGACTGCATAATCTACCGTCCTATTCACACGACTGACGATCACTTGAAACTTCAAGCAGATCTTAACCTTATCGCTAACTGGTGTAACAAATGGCTCATGACACTAAACTTTACAAAGTGCGAGGTGATGTGCTTCAGCCGAAAATGTGTAAATTCTAAATATTCGTATCACCTTAATAACACTATGCTTACCCACACTTCATCATATAAGTACCTTGGTGTTGTTCTTACAGATAATCTTTCATGGGCCCCACACATCACTTCTACATGCGCGAAAGCATCACGTTCTCTTGGCTATCTACGACGCAACTTGCGAAATTCGCCGCCAAACATTCGAAAACTCGCTTTCCAAACATTCATTTTGCCACAGTTAGAATTCGCCTCCCCAATTTGGTTTCCTCATCAAAATTATCTAATAAATATGACTGAAATGGTACAAAACAGAGCAGCCCGGTTCATATCCCGTAACTACAGCATAAACTCAAGCATTACACAAATTAAACTAGACCTACTGTTGCCGCCTTTAGATATCCGCCGCAACATCGCTCTTCTCTGCTTATTCCACAAATATATTTACACTAATAAACGAACCCGGTTACAACTACAAACACCCCACTCTTTTTCACGCAGATTACATAATCAGTTCAGTTTCATGCGCATATACGGTAAAACAAATGCATTTAATTCATCTGCACTACCACGTGCCATTTGTCTCTGGAATGACCTCCCCGATAACATAGCCTCCATATCTAATCCCGACACGTTCCGCTCTCAGTTACTCATGCTTTTCCCATTTAATTCCGTTCACGAGTAACCAATCTAGTGTATGTTATCGTGCATTTTTGCCATGTTGTATATCATTTTCACAAACGGTTTTCCTTTGCTCTGTTAACAGTAACAAGTGTTCGTGTGCCTTCAGATATTGCTTTGTATTCCTAGTGCCTTCAATATTGTGTAACACAGTAATCTTTTTATAGCACTGATCCTGTTGGAAATTTGTACTTTATACCTTTACTGTTTAATATGCCCCCCTTACTTTATGCCCTGCCATAGGGCCTGTAAGGTTCTTTGAATAAATAAATATCTTTGGCCAGCTGCTCCGTTCACCTCTTCAGCGGCACTGATGGTCGTGAACTTTGCCCTAAAGGTAGTTTCACAGCAGCAGAGGCCATGCTGCGATGAAACCATACCTCAAGGCAAAAGTCACAGTGCCTTGGAGCCACACTGAAGTCTAAATTCATATGTAATCTACACCCTCATTTTACTGTTAAATTTAAACAAATTTTTCGTCTGTGCACTTGAAGTACAGAGCGGGTTAAAGTAGCCCTAAACCACCTGTTGGGGTCGGTGAAATAACATAGTCCGCGGGTAGCACACGCTGCTGTGAACATCTCAGTCAAGTTTTGTTGTCGTACGCGATGCGTGGAGCTCGCAAGCGGATCAAGAAGTCCCCCTTTTCTCAAACACTCTCTTTTCAACAGAAGGTCCTGTCCTCACTCTCTTCTGGACGCTTTATTTTGTCATTCCCTAAGACGGCTACTATTGGCCGATAGCTGACATCAAGCTGCAGTCAGCTACATGGCGTGGATACCGCGGCTGCCACGGGGTGCCGCCACAAGTCCACTGGCTAAGCGCACTGAGGCTCGCTGAGGACAGCAGCATTTTGCTTATGTTTAGCGCGTCGTAGGCACCAAAGGTGGTAGTCATGGCGTCTACGTTAACATCCAAAATGAAATTTTAACTGGGCACCATGGTCACATGTAGAAGGCGGGTTGTGGGCACTCCCCATGAAGCCTTCGTAGTGCAGAGCATTAAAGAAGGAACGGGAGCACAGCGGAAGCCGTGTTTGATTGCCAGTAACTCAGCTTCTGCTGAACACATTGAAGTACTTTTTGCGGTGAAGTATTTCTGAAATAGCCTATTCTCACTTCAAATGCCTTTCTCCACTTCGACAAAAAGTGGTTCAGAGCCCCTTTAAGCTCACCTGTAGACGCAAAGAATCAAGCTGGATTTGCATAACATAGCATAAACTTCCGGCTTTGAGCAGTAAAGGTCGCGACGATGCCTGACGGGCGAGCGCGAAATGCTCCTACCGCCTCAATTACCACATAATCTTAAGCAGAATGAAGCACAACAGTAAGCATGAGCCTGTAACAGTAAACAAGCTTTCTGTGCAGCTGGAGTTGTAAGAAATGTTCAACTTGCATTTTTTGCATGGAAATTTTTGAATAACGGCAATATGAAAATAAACTGACTCCAGAGATGAACCTGTTTCCTTTTTAACAAGTAAACAACCAACTTTCTTATATTTGTCAACATCTGGCTCTTATGTCAAGGTTTTGTGCAAATTGCAGAAATATTGAAACTGTTCACTTTGAAATTATATGATGCTAATTACTATTCACTTCAACTTCGCTTCAAAAAAAAATTTATATTTGCACAAGGCTAGTGAAATTTCAACATGGGGGGCAGCAATGGGAGACCCTGCCAATGTCCACTTCAACTCAAAGTGTAGCTCACTTTTACTGGAGGTTCGCTCTTGCTTAAGCCCCCTTCCGACTTGTTTCTACCGACGAGGGTTATGTATTGCCAACCTACCTTCCTCCTCCACCACTCCTCTCTCACTCATTCCCTCAGCTTTTGGTGTCAAGCAGAACTTGCATTATCTAAGCTTCTGGTTCTGAGTGGAAGAGACATCATCTGCTGCTATTGTAACAGGTATGAAGCACTTGAAAAGATGGGGACGAAGACAGAGGACACAGCGCGACATCCCCATTTCTTCAAGCATATTGTACCTGTTACAATGCCATACCAACAAGGCCTAATGTCAACCCTTGTCAAGTACAGCTGCTAGCCATCCTACTGCTACGTAGGGACGCGAGCATGCAACAGCAGTGAAAGCTTAAATTCAGGAAGTGGAAATCCCGGAAGCGAAGCTAGTGGAAGCAGAAGCCCTAGAAGCATAAATTGTGGAAACGGTACTGGTGCGAGTGACAAATCAGGGAACGGCGGCGCACATGAAAGGCTCGTGCTACTTAGCAAAAGTAACAGTGACGCATGGATGGAGGGGCGCGTTACTCCCCCTAACTCATCTTTTCTTTCTCTTCCTTTAACTACTCTTGCGAACTAAATGTAACAAGACCTATCTCGCATTATCTGTGGTAGCCCTACCATGGAGGCAGCCATTTTTCCGTTCCAAATTTGCAACTTTATATGTTAAAAGCACCCTACCTATTAAAGCCATACAAGATGATGCAATATTTCTAGTACTTAACTGTGCATATATTGGCTCTACTTCAGGTTTGCTGTTATTGCTGCTCAGGATTAGCTAGTAAGTGCTCACATAAATGCAGTCATCCACAGCGCCATAAAACACAAATGTAGCACCGAAGGTCAGTCTACGATACCACAAATACATTTCTTGCACTGTGTGTTGCACTGTGCTTTTAGCATGAAGCATGCATGCATTACCGAGCATACAAAAAATGTTTTATGAAGGTAGGCAAAATGACTCTTCGATTTGTCTGCCTTCAAGAAATTCAAAATTCATACAAGACTGAGCCTTACCACAGTAATGCTGCATAGATAAATGAAAATTCAGTTGAAACAAGCAAATAAACAAAACAAGCTCGTAGATTAAAAAAAGCCATGCCAGCACATAAACTATCCCTTGAATTTCTTTGTCTTTACTGCAAGTTGTTTAAACATTTCATCCAATACCAGATAAACTGTCTTCTCTAAGCGTGAAACTTAATATTACAGTAGAACCTCGTTGATACATTCCTGTTACGTATAGGCACGGCTAGTGCTAGCGGGAACATAGGAGCCCGTGGCATGCTCCGTGGAGTGTGCCACCACCGGTGCCTCAAAGTCTTGCGACGCAGCTGTAATCAAATTAATTGGCAAAAATCCCGGCGAGCCATCTGCTATGGTGAGTTGTCTGCCAAGACTTCACGAGGTGCTGGTGGTGCCACTCCTCGGAGCACTGCCACGCGCTGCCGTGCTACCACTAGCAGCGGCCACGCCTGTACGTTTTCCCGGCGCCAACGGTCACAATTGAGAACACAAAAAGTGACCGGATAGAGCTACACTCATTTTTACCGGTTCATACGTTCCCAGAAAACAAGATTTTTTTCGGCACCAACATTCAGTACATCGCCAAACTGCGATCGTATGATACCATTTTCCAGCCGCTAGAACCCATGTAAACAAGAAAAATTCGCGAGGTGCACGCAATTGAGAACAGTATATATGTGACCGATGCGGCAGCTTAACCGCAATACTCGCCCACCTGTCTCACGTGAAAAGGCCGGCACGCACTCAGTTTCTCATTTTGCAATAAAATAAGAAACCAGCAAACCTTCTGCAGGGTCGTCGCACACGTAATTCACAGCTATCACAGCCAATCCTACTAGGATAAGCATCTTCACCTATCTGTTTCACAGCATGTGTTGCCGTCGGAAGGGTAGCGCATGCTTTTAATAGGTGATAACCGAAATGCGCTGCCGTTCCCTGCAGCAGACTGCAATCGTATATGTTTTCCGACTGCTAGATCCTATGTGAACAAGAAAAGGTGAGAGTCATGCACGTGAAAATGACGGCGCGCGGTTTCTTATTCCGGTACCAGAAAATCTCCGCCCGGGTCGTGGCACGCCGCATTCACAACTATCGCTGCCAAACCTATTGCGATAAGCATCTTCACCTATTTGTTTTACAGCGCGTGGCAACGTAGTGCCATTGGTAGCATACTGCATGCTTTTAGTAGGCGATAATCCAAACGCGCCTCCGTTCCCTGCTGCAGGCGGCACAATGAGGGCATCACGTTTCACTTCGGCGGCATCTGGCGTCACCCACCAGCTCGATTTCGTTTCGGTTTCCCATCACCCTCTTAAAACACCACGCAATAGGAAAACAACAAAACGCATCTCGGGCCGCCAAAGCACCACCAATTCAACGCGTGTCGGCGTCTCGTTCCGCAACGATCCGCGCGACGCTTTGCATTACGTAGATGTCAACAATAGTCGAGTCTGTCAAATGTTTTTTTGTAATTCGGATCGTACGTTTTCCCGGTTAGTAAGTCACTTCTCGCAATTTTTTCCAAAACGTATGAACGAGGTTCTACTGTACTTTTGTTATATAGTGAGAAGAGACAAAAATTAAGTTGGCGAAAAGACAATGTAGATCAAAATTGTTCAGGAGAACAAGTGAGATCAGTGTGGTCAGTCAAGCTATTCTGTAGGTAGACCTAGCTATTTGTGGACCCATTTTGCAGGAAAAAGATGCAAGTTCAATACGCATAGTGAAATGAGATACGTTTGCAAAATGTTTTGTAGAATGTGTGGGAATCCTCGGGTCCCATGCATGACCGTCGCATGCACACAGAACGTCACGTCGGGTTGGGTAGAGAGGACACCTTCTTTTCGAGGGCGGCGCACGGGAATCGCAAACGCTATAGACACCACCGGTTCTGTCACACGAGATCCCTCTGACATCGTCCGAGTCTCTTTGGTCACCAGCAAGCGGCAAGCGTGGAAGTCTCCGCCACCGTTCTCACTTTCCCGCCTGTGGTTAGACAACCGCGTTTTCACCCAGGCAATTGCCGCGGCCACCCGTATCTCCAGCTGTTAAGTCGGAAGCCCTTCTTCACCTAATATATTATTGTCTTCAAGGGAACCTTCATTGATGTCAACTATAGTTAACTGGCCTGTTCGAAGTGTTAGTAATTGCAACCGTAACAAATGCTTTCCAAGTCTACAGGTGGTCGTCATCTAGTATTTCCTTGAGCTTAGACCAGACCGCGGTTGATGGGCAGGCGTGCGCCGACCGCGGGCCTCAGTGTGCTGAGGCAGAGCGCCATTGGCACTCCTCCTTATCCCGACAAATGTTGGAGCAGTAAGCAAGGCACATGAGCTCATACTACAGTGGAACCCCGGTCATACGTCCCCCAATTTCGGGATGTGCCGGTTTTACGGTGGATTAGTGCAGTCCCGGCAAACTCCACATGGAAACAATCCATTAAGAACTTCCGATTATGCAATGCGTGATTACGCACCTCCTGCCTAATATGACGACCAGCGTGAAACTGTGAACCTAACAGCAGATGCATGAGAAGCGCCGCCAACTTCTGGCAGCTCACTCTCGGCACCGGCAGCTCACTCACGGCACCATGCCCTCCGTCAGGAAGGTGAAAACTACCATGCACCCTTCGCATGTAGACAGCTCCAATTAGTTTCTGGGCTCCCTGCTATCCTTCTCTTTCCTTTCCCCACATTCACCGCCCTCTCATCCTTCGTTTCCTTTCACCCTCTTCATGTCACTCAACCGCTGCCCGCCTTCTTCCCTTTGTTGCCATCTCATTGCGCTTCCTCTCTCGGCGGTTTCTCTCAGCAGCACCTGCTCCACTCACGGAATGCCCATTCGCGTATACAGTTAAAACTCGATCTAACAAAACCCGATCTAATGAAGAAATTTACGTTCCCCGGCAGGTACCCACAGTGTTCAATGTTATCATCAACCAGAATTAACGTAACAAACTTGGCTAAACTTGATTTAACCAAGTTTTTCCTGAAATAAATTACTAAAAAAAAAAGCGGTAATTTCTTTCTAATTTTGACACAGACTGGTTCTTCTTCGAGCGTGTGCTCTAAAGCTATTGTGTTAAAACATCTAGGTGCCGTGGTGACGTCCCTAGCTTTATTTTGATGAGGCTGCATGCCGCACCCATGCAAGGAACAGCTGACTCAACACCGCGGTAGGGGCGGCAGTGGTTGCTTTCGTTATTTCATGGTTTATGCGACAGATGGATGGACTAGCGGCAAATACAATGCTGCGGTAGCCTTTGCGTGTCGCTACATTACAATTTTAGTTATCGAAGGGCCAAAAAATTGCTTCCTCGATTTTACGAACTTTCTGATTTAATGAAATAATTCGAGCATGGTTGTCGCTTCGTTAAATCGAGTTTCAACTATAGATGTTTTTTTCATGGACACTGCCATACTGCTTAGGCAGTGGCGCCATCTGTGGTAGGTTGGCAAGCTGGCTTGGGCGAGCGCACCTCATTGTATGCCAGGTATATGCTCGGCGGCAGTTTCTAATGGTAGTTCTTGCACTCACGCAGTACGGCACGGCTAAATAGGCATTGAAATGCGGTGTGATCCCAGTGAACAGCTCCTCTTGGTTATTGCACACTCTGGCTGCCTGCGTTGGCGCGCATGGCTACATAGCTACGCCATGGTACTATCAACTCTCAGTGAGGCAGATTTATATCATGTGAGAAAGGGCTTTTTCTTTCCTTCTTGCGCTAATCTAACAGCTCTAAAGCTATAATGATTAGGTTGACAGATATTGAAGCATTCAAAACACTGTCAATAACAAAGTACGAAGTGACGTCTGCTATGAGTGAGCCCAGTCAGCGCACGCTGTCACGTGTCTCTTGTAAATGCGAGAATACCGCCTTAGTATGTATGGAAAGCCCAAAAGCATGTGCGAAGATTGAACCGATTAGCCACGAGCATGCATGCAGATCATATCGGATACACATGTTTAAGCACGCAGTTCAGAGCTTTGTTTATGTGCGATCGCACAAGACTTCTCACGCGTCAGTCATCGGGTTCCCGGTTTCATGCGGGTCAACATATCATGCTGACACTGCTGGCTGCCACCTCACAGGACGACGCCACAGATGCTGCCGTGCTTGTGCCTACAATCGTGGATGTGCTTCATAGCACTGACAGGATTTGAATATTAATATGTGCACGCGATGACGCTGTACGTGACTCTCTTGCAGATGTTTCTGTGCTTGAAAGACAACTCTTGTGGCATGGCTCAAAGAAAATCTATAAGAAACTGACCCATCATTTTAGAAGTCTGTAAATGAGAAAAGAATGTTTTAGCATGCTGGTGGGTGTGGATCGAGCTACACAGTATGTTAAAAAAAATGCAGTTTTGGTCTCCAGGTCCTGCAGAGTACAGAAGAACTTCGTTCAGAGATTTTTGAAAAAAATGCGAGAAGAAACGTACTAACTGGGAAAACATACGATCCGAAGTAACTAAGCAAATTCAAAACTCAACTATTGTTGACATCTACGTAATGCGAAGCGTCGCACAGATGGTTGCAGCGCGCATCGAGCTGGTGGTGCTCCAGTGGCCCAAGACCCATTTTGTTGTTTTCCTACTGCGCAGTGTCTTAAGAATGCGAAGAGAAAGTGAAGCGAAATCGAACTGAAGGGCGACACCAGATGCCGCCAAAGTGAAACGGGATGCCCACATCCCGCCGCCTGCAGCAGGGAATGGCAGTGCATTTGGATTATTGCCTACTAAATGTGTGCAGTACGCTACCAATGGCACAACGCACCACGCGCTGTAAAACAGATTGCTGAAGATGCTCACCGCAATAGGTTTGGCAGCGACAGCTGCGAATTTGGCTCACGATGACCCCGGCAGAGATTTGCTGGTACAGGAATGAGAAATTGTGTGCACTATCGTTTTCATGTGAGACGAGTGGCTGTGTACTGTTCTCAATCACGCACACCTCATGCTTTTTCTTGTTCACATGGGATCTAGCGACCAGAAAACGTATACTATCACAGTTTGCAGCAGGGAACGGTGGTGCGTTTTGGTTATCGCCTATTAAAAGCGTACGCTACGCTTCCGATGGCAACAAATGCTGTGAAACAGATAGGCAAAGATGCTTATAGCAATAGAACTGGCTGTGATAGCTGTGAATGCTGCCTGTGACGACCCCGGAGAAGGTTTGCTGGTACTAAAATGAGAAACTGAGCGCGTGCTGACATTTTCACATGAGACCGGTGGGCGAGAATTGCAGTGAAGCTGCTGAGGCGGGCACCTATATATTGTCATCAATCGCACGCACCTAACACATTTTCATGTTTACCCAGAATCTAGCGGCCAGAAAACCTACCATACGATCGTAGTTAAGTGACGTACTGAATGTCGGTGCCAAAAAATTGTGTTTTCCGGAAACATATGAACCAATAAAAGTTAAGTGTAACTCTAGTGGGTCATTTTTGGTGTTCTCGATTGCGAACGTTGGCACCTGGAAAACATACGTAGCAAGAATATATCAACGAGGTTCTACAGTATTAGCCTATAGCTTAAATTGCAGCTCTTCATAACTTTCATGCAAAACAGTCTATAATAGACATGATTTTTGTTGATAGAATTATACAATTCCCAAGTTATACGACGCTTTCGTCTGCTCCCGAGAAAGTCGTATAATCGGAGCTTCACTGTACTCAGATTACTAATCTGTAATGGACCTGAACAAAATGTAAGAAGTTAGTAGTTATGTTCCGAGGCAGATAGCTTCGACCACCTCTTTTTATAAAGATATAATTAAAGACACACTAAAGGAAAATATTAAGCAGAGTTAGATTGATAGATTATTCTTGACTATCATTATGGCCAATATATAACCGATTACGTAGAAAATTGTCAGTGAAGGTCACCTGCTGCTCCTCAATTTGAATCACTTGCGCCATATACAGTCAAACCTCGATATATCGAACACGGATATATCGAATTATTGCGTATATCGAACAATTTCTATATCACATGGAAAATTGCATGCATTTTTAATTCTTTATTTCGAACGGGGCCGGATGTAAAATGGGTATATCGAACTCCGCCGCCCCAGACCAAGTGCGCTCTGTTGACATGAAGCGAGCTTTCCCGCAACACTCTCGAAGATAGCGGCGGCGCGATCGGTGTTCCAGACTGCTGCGTACGACAGCTGCCCACATCGGTTGCGCCGAGGGCGCCATTTGAACGTAGCGGCGTACACATGCGGCGGCTTGGAGCCAGCACGGGCGCCTCGATCACGCGCGCACCTATGCGCGCACGGCGGGGCAAGCCGCCTCGATCACGCGCGCACGGCGAGGTTTGCCCCCGCCGTGCGCGCGTGATCGAGGCGGCCGTGGAGCCAGTTGGAGCGCTTTGTCGGTGCTGAGCCACACATCATGTGCATTGCGGACTTCGTTGGCGGTGACGACTGCACCGGAACAGTGGCGGAGTTAACAGACGTGGAGATCGCGGCAGAAGTGACTGCTGAGCGGCCAAACGAAGACGCTGCCGAGGCTGATCCAGCAAGCGCTGATGTTGCCCCGCTCCCGACTGCAACTGAGGCTGTAGCTGCTTTGGCCGTTGTACGCCGCTACTGCGGCGCAATAGAAGGCACTGGACTGTCTCTTGTGGACCGTTTGGACTATGTTGAGGACGCCGTGGTCAAGCACGCGGTTGCCAATATGAAGCAGGCTACGCTGCTTCAGTACTTTCAGCGAACTAAATAAATACTTTGTTTGAAGCTTCATGTGAGTATCTATTGCGCCACGATTGGTTCATTGGTTGATTTGCGCTAGTTTTTGACGCGTTTTCTACGTGATTTTATATATCGAATTCTGGCTATATCGAACTATTTTGCGATCACCGCGCTGTTCGATATATCGAGGTTCGACTGTATAAAGGACAAATTGACATAATTCTCACATCACCTCAGTTTTTACCGCTCTCTATGAATCAGCCAGTGTTGACGTCGCATGAAAGGTACCATAATGCAAAATATAGATGGCACCACTCTGATATTCCATTTTCATCATTTCATTGCTTACAAAAGCTCTGTTCTTGCTTTGAATTATAGAAGCCTAATCTTTCAATCTAGCTCGACACAATATTAAGGCGAAAGCCTTAGGTGTCTACGTTGGCAGTGACCTTGGCGAAACTGTGCCATGACAAAAAATGGAGGATGCCACCAAGAGTAAAAACACGTCAAAAACTGCTGCCTGAAACTGCGTGCCTGATTGCACACATCACGTGGCAGCCATCTCACTGACTAGTGCGTGTGTCATTGGGCGGCGCACATGACGGTGTGGAAGAGGTGGTGCAATGTCGTGAGTGTATGAAATGAGCGCGTTGATGATGTTCCAAGATCTAGAAACAGTATAATGCTTTCACATTCCTGCACGTAAGCAGTCGTGTCTGCCGAATGTTAAGCTTAGCAATTGCTGTCGCACCAGGTGTTGTTGCACAGTGGGCATGTGCGCTCTGCGCATTGACGTCACAGTTATAACGGCGGTGGGGGCGGTTGGCGGCGGTGAGCGATGTAGGAACGTGCACCTTCTTGCACCTCGCGAGGATAGCCACGCAAGTACGCCACTGCGGAAGAGGCGCATGCCACAGCACCTTAGTGAGGAGGTCACCTTAGTGCCACACGTGTACTTCCCACTGCAGCTCATTATGTCTTGCACGAAGTCTAGCCATGATTGTAAAACTTAATGCATTACCAATATGTCTTACAAAGAAGTCGAAACCCAATTGCACAACTTCATGTATTACCAAATGTGTTGCAGGCTTTCACCTTCTTGCATTACAAGAGTGTAACGTTACAAGAGTGCCGAAGTTTTTTCCTTTAGTGTCCCTTTAAAGTGATAAGGTGCTTTCCATCAAAGTGGCTTCCTTCGCAAAAAAAAAGGATTAAAAAAATGTGGCAGGACACCAGTGAGGGTAACACAAAAGCAAGAAGCCAGGGGAAGAGTAAGTTAAATGATAAGGTAAAGCAAGGAAGGAGGGGAGGGGGAGGGGGCATCTGAAAAAGTTATCTATGCGAACTTGAGACACAGTTGAAAGACATACAACAAACAGCAAGAGCGAATTTTGGCATGACTGCCCAGAGACTTTAAATTGTGACTCGGTGATTAAATGATGTTCTCAACCAACAAAGCCATGAGTGCCAGGCTCCTTATTCTGACCTACCTGTTACAAACTTGTTAGTGGCTCCCTTGAATATGCGGGGAAAGGATGCCTCAAGCATGACCACAAATTCCTGCAGCTGTTCTGTCAGCCCGACAAGGAAATAATGGTTCACAAGATTGTGCTTTGCCTGCTCCAAGGCCCACGGGTTCCCCGGAATCCTGGATGATAATGAGACAACGCTTGGTTCATCCACTTCAGCGAGTGAAAACAACAAAATGATTATGCAGCTAGGGTGGTTTTACACATGTTGAATTTAGTAACAGTGATGAACATTAATAAAAATTTCCTTTATCATTTGCAACAGCTACAAACCTACCCCCATAGAATTGACAAGTATCACAGGTCTTTGTCACTAATACTACCAGAGACTGGAACTATGGTCCTGTCTTGATTGTTGACATTCCTGATGCACCAACCAAAAGGCTGCCATTTTCCACACCATCTCCTTATGTCACATTCTATTCTTACGCACATTTTGTGTGCTGCCACTCATTAAAGCACTGACTCTGTTCCTTGAAAAAGCACATAAGTAAATAATAGCAGAGACAACCATGACTAACTAGTAACTGCTCAGCCTCTTGACTATAATACTAATGTGAGCATTACATTACTCCTTCATCTTCTTCATCTGTATATATTCATCATCATGGCCAGTGTCATCGTCATCAGCGTGCGACTTGCTAAGTAAACCGCCAAGGTTTAACAGCTGTCTCGCAAATGGTGGAGGCTGCTCTCGATCCCTTGGTCATCTACGCCTTCAAGTTTCCCTGGAGCTTCGTTCATGTCGCCACTTGCTCTGCCTTTCTGCCACCATGCCCCAAGAAGATCCACCAGGAGCCTCCGGCATCACCATCTCTGCCCCAACGGCTTCCTTCATGGACCATCAAAATGCGGCAGCGTGATCCCACCATGTTCGCTGGCCTTCGTAGTGACGACGCTAACGACTGGCTGGGCAATTATGACTGCGTGAGTGAGTCTAACCGGTTGGATGATATGCACAAGCTTCGCAACGTCACATTCTACCTCACTGACATTGCCAGGACTTGGTTTCTTAACCACGAGACCACCTTGCCTGACTGGGCAGCATTCAAATACCAGCTTCGGCAGATTTTTGGCGCCCCCAACGTCAGCTCTGAGATCGCCAAGAAAAAGCTTGATGGGCGCATGCAACTTCCAGGGGAAACATACATCCCTTATATCAAGCGTGTCCTCGCCCTTTGTCGCCGTGTTGACGCCACCATCATGGAATCTGATCGTGTTTGTCGTATCCTAAAGAGCATTGCCCACGTCGCGTTCAACGCACTGGTGATCAAGAATCCGAATACCGTTAACGATGTGATCGCGACTTGCCAACACCTGAACGCACGGCAGGCCATCCGTTTACAACCTGTCGTCTGTGACACGCCTCCTCCCTCGGATACGGCCCTGCGTATGCTGATTCTGACTCTTATTCGCGAAGAGCTCCAAGCGTGTGACCTGTTCAGTCCTCCCGTTCTCCATCCCCAACCTTTGGTTCCTGGCCTGCGCGACATCATCAAAGAGGAGCTGTCCTCCATGACCTGCGCCGCAAGCTGTGCCCCTCCTTTGCCGCTGACCTCGTATGCTCAGGTTGCGGCTATGCAACCAGCATTTGTTCAGACAGCTCCTCCTGCTCCTGCTACTGCTTCCAACTATCTGGCGACTCTAGCATCCTGTCCTCCTGCCCCAGCATTTTACACTACCCGGCTTACACCCTGCCCCATTTGTTATTATTGCGGTATTCACGGGCACATATAGCGTTTTTTGCCAAAGACGACAACAGGATGAACACCGTGGCTATGATGTTTATGAGAGAGACCCGTTGCTTCCTCCGAGCCCCTACCAGCGCCGGCTTTCCCCACGCTCACTTTCTCCACCTCCTGACGCACCTTGCAACTACCGTCCAGGGCGCCGCCGCTCGCCCTCCCCTCTCCGATGCTCGACATCACCCCTGCAACCGGCCACCCGCTCTCCTGACTAGCGATCGGAAAACTAGATGGTGCAGTTTTTGGAGGGAAAGCTGCATGGCTCGCACAGACTACAATTCCTCCGGCGTGCCCGGCCAATACTTTATTCGTGTGTGTAGAAGGTGTACCAGTTCTAGCAGTGATTGATACGGGAGCAGCTATTTCTACTATTCACGCTGACTTGTGCTCTCGTCTACGCAAAGTTACTACACCTTACGATGGAGCTCTTCTTCGTGGTGCAAATAATGTTTTGATTCGGCCATCGGCACAATGCACCGTTCGAGTTTCGATCGATGGGATACGCCACCATATCCAGTTCGCAGTGTTGACTTCCTGTGCTCACATGCTTATACTAGGGTGGGACTTTCTCTCTTTGGCGTCTGCTTTCATGTCGCGACGTCAACGCCTCCTTAACTTAACAAAGGCCGGTAATACCGACGACGTATACGAATCGTGCCTTCGCTTACGAACTGCTGAACATTGTATGGTGCCACCTGGCCGCGAACAACTCCTTGTAGTCAACTCTGACATCACCGATGGTGGCGTTTTAGTTGTCCCGTCAGCCCGTTGCCTATCCAAAGGGATTGCTCTGGCACCCAGCCTTGTTCGCTTCACCAACGGCACGGCCACTCTGGCTGTACTCAACACAACCACTGAGCCAGTGCTGCTTCCTAAAAGCTCTGTTGTTATGTGCGTCTTGGACACTCAGCCTGTCTCTGTGCTTACCTCGACTACTGCTGTTTTACAACCACCCACAGCTATAGATCTGGTCCCTGCTTCTGTTCTCGCTAGTGCCATCAGCATCGATCCAACGCCACAGAAGACGGGGGAGTTACTGGCGTTGTTATCCAAGCATACAGACTCCTTCGACGACCACTCTCCTCTTCTGGGACAGACTTCTGCGACGGCTCATTGCATACACACAGATGGAACTTCCATCGTGCGCTGGCGGCCATATCATCGATACCCACGTTGCCGACATGCTGAAACGTAGCATAATCCGCCTTTCCTCAAGCCCCTGGTCGTCACCTGTCGTTTTGGTGCGTAAGAAAGACTGCTCAGTGCGATTTTGCGTAGACTACCGTGCCTTGAACAAAATAACCTGCAAAGATGTATATCCACTGCCCCGAATCGGTGATGCGTTACATTCATTACAAGGTGTGGAGTATTTCTCCCGCCTTGATCTACACTCCGGTTACTGGCAGATTCCCATTTACGAAGCAGACAAGGAAAAAAACTGTCTTTGCAACACCCGATGGACTACGAATTTAACATAATGCCTTTCGGCCTGTGTAATGCTCCCGCCACATTTGAGTGGATGATTGACACTGTACTATGGGGCCTAAAGTGGAAGACTTGCTTATGCTACCTTGACGACATCATCATATTTTCGTTGACCTTCCATCAGCACTTGCAGCGCCTCGACGAAGTCCTGACATGCCTCTCAGCTGCTGGCCTTCAGCTGAATGCAAAATAGTGCCACTTCGCCAGAAAAACCATTAAAGTGCTCAGACACCTTGTCAGCAAGGAGGGCCTTCGACCCGACCCCGACAAGATTACCGCAGTCCTCCGCTTCCCCAGGCCTCAACGCACCAAAGACTTGCGTAGCTTCCTTGGCCTAGCTTCGTATTTCCGGCGCTTCATACGTAACTTTGCCACCATTGCGGCGCCGCTCCATCAACTCCTTCCTTCTGGAGCTCCATACGTATGATCGGACGAATGCTAAACTGCTTTTGACGCCCTCAAGCGTGCCCTCACGTCCGAACCTGTGCTTTGTCATTTCGACAACACCACACCCACTCTTCTACATACTGACGCCAGTGGACACGGTACCGGCGCTGTTCTTCTGCAACGTCAGCAAAATTCTGAAGAATGTGTGGTTGCATACGCAAGTCGCACGCTAACAGCTGCAGACAAAAATTATACGATTACCGAGCAAGAGTGTCGCACCGTTGTTTGGTCCATCAAAAAATTTTGGCCTTATCTGCACGGCCGCCACTTTACGGTCGTTGCTGATCACCACGCCTTGTGCTGGTTGGCGATGCTAAAGAATTTAATGGGACGTCTCGGCCGTTGGATACTCAGTTTACAAGAACACGACTTCGACGTCACCTACAAGTCTGGAAAGAAACACCAGGATGCCGATGATCTCTCTCGTTGTCCCCTACCATCGCCTTCAAACGCTGAACGCTGCTTGCTTACCACCTTCCGTGAGGGAACCGCAGGGCGCGTCGCATGCATTCCCTTCGCTTGCAGCTCTCAACCGGCTCTCATCCAGCCATTCTCATACGTCTGCCTCTAGTCACCGACATGACTCCTACTGCCACTCCGTTATGGAACGTATTCGCGGATCATCTCGCCCACCTAACGCTCGGCTCCGTCGGCAGTTGAAGAACTTCAAGATCGAAAATTCGATATTATACCGGTACGTGTTTCATCCCGAAGGACACCGTTGGGTTCCTGTCGTTCCCCAATCACTTCAGGCCCAGATATTGGAGACCTTTCACGACGATCCCACTGCCGGTCACTTTGGTTTCCATAAAACCTACGAGCGAATTCGCAGCCGCTTCTCTTGGCCTGGACTTGCAACCAGCGTAGCGAAATACGTGGCTTCCTGTTTGCTCTGCCAACACCGCAAACGACTGACCTCACCTCCGGCTGGACTGCTCCAACCTGTCCCGTGTCCTGAAGCTCCTTTCGCAGTCGTTGGTATCGACCTCTATGGATCGCTACCCTTAACCACTGGCAGTAAACGATGGATCATCACAGCTGTAGACCACTTGACACGGTACGCTGAAACAGCCGCACTATCTTCGGGATCCGCAGAGGAGGTTGCAGCCTTTTTCTTGGAAGCCATCTTATTATGGCCAGAGCCCCACGTGTCCTTTTGAGTGACCGCGGCAGGATCTTTCTCTCTAAACTTCTCGACGATGTTCTCCGGGCGTGCAATACCACCCATAAAACGACTTCCAGCTACCACCCTCAAACTAATGGTCTCACAGAGCACTTTCATCGCACGCTGTCCGACATGATATCTACGTACATCAACCCTGACCGCACCAATTGGGATGTCATTCTACCATTCGTCACTTTCGCATACAACAAGGCCGTCCAATGCACTACGGGGTACTCGGCCTTTTTTCTTGTGTATGGTCGTCAACCGATCACTATCCTCAACGTTTCTTTCTTCGGTGTCCCCGTGCCCTCGTCCACATCAATGTGTGAGCAGTTCATTTCGCGCATTGCCCAGTGTCGCCAATGTGCCCGCCTCAACACTGACGCCAGTCAACAAGACCGCAAAACTCGCTATGATGCATCCCACCGTGTCGTTTCATTCTACCCTGGAGTCGAAGTGTTGCTGTGGACCCCCGTTCGCTCTCCTGGCTTATGCGAGAAATTTCAGTCCCGTTTCATCGGGCCCTGCATTGTTCGGGAACAGACTTTGCCAGTTAACTATCGTGTCCCTCCAGTTGTTCCACTTTTGGATGGCCGCTGCCGTGCCACAGAGATTGTGCATGTTTCGCGTTTAAAGCCTTTCATACGGCATTTGCCGTCATAACCAGCTGCCAGGTTGGCCGCTTCCACGTGCGGGGGAAATTGTGTGAGCGTTATATTACTCCTTCATCTTCTTCATCTGTATATATTCATCATCATGGCCAACGTCATCACTTTCAGCGCGTGACCTGCTAAATAAACCGTCGAGGTTTAACAGCTGTCTCGCACTATATGCTCCTCTCTTCTAGTTCAGTTTTGGATATTCTTGCTAAATTAATTTATTTTTCCACTCTTTTGTATCTTCCTCACATGCACATAATTTTTCTCAAATGCTCAGGCCAGTAAAACACACATTAAAGTAAACAACCACAGTGTGGATCAGCAATTAAATGTATACAAAGCAACTTACTATACTTACTCGTGGAATTGTTACATATGGTACTGTGCATGCCAATGAAGGAAGTGAAGCAGCATATTATAACAATATAATTTGAAGTCGTCCCATAATAACATTAACAGATTACTGATCACGGGTAATACTACAGCTTCCCTTAAAGTACTGAAACTGCGTGTAATTGATTTAATGAAGTAGTCGCATGAATATCAGCCAAGCACATACCAGCACCTTGCAGCATGGCCACAGAAGAATGGCACTTGAAGCCATAGCCGCTCTTCAGCACAGTCTGCCCCTTTCTTGGCGACGCATTCATCAAAGGTCTGCAGCAACAAGAAACAACATCTAACTCAGTGCACAACATAACTCCCTTTTGTGATATTGCGGCTGTCCCGGTGCACAGGAACCAAAAGGATCCACTGATGTCAGATTAAACACGCATTCACACACCCACCCACACTCCCACACAAACAGACAAGACAGACCGATGGACGGACAGACTGACCAATAGACAAAGTGAGTGTCTGCTGCCAATGCATAACGCCTGCACAAATCTGTTTCCATGACACACATGCTAGCCTCACATGACGGGTGAGCCTTGCAGAAGTTAGATCACCTGATCAAACTGGTAGCAAACAATCTCCAGTGGATGAAACAGTACTGTAAAACTCTATAATTTTGTGGCACCAATAGTCGACGAATCGGAAACATTTGGCATATTTACAGCTACCATGCTTTGAAATTTCCGGCTTGTGCTTTATGGCTCACTTCTGCAGCCCCTAGATGTGCACTTTAACAGCATGTTCAAGTGTGAAATGAAGGCCAAATTCATATATTGACACCATTGCAATGCCACTGAAGTATGGCAGATAACAGAGCGCCTTTAAAGGCCTTTGTGATGAAGCCACTGCACGCAGCCTGGCTCATCGAAGTATGGTACTTTGATTAGCCAGAGATCTCCTGCACAGCATTCGAGGGGACTGACATAATGCAAGCTTACGCAGCCAAGTAAATCAAATGCGCAATGTTTTAAGGGGTACAGTCAGCAGAACTAGCTGGCAAAATACTCTTTTTTCGGCTTTCAGCATCGTCTCCATAATTAATCTTTGAACATGCCCTTAAATTTGCTGGCATTTCCCAATTGTGAAATTTGTGTACATTAGGGGCACATGAAAATAGAAGGTTTTACAGTATATGTCATTATTTCCTGGCAATTATGTGCCCCAACCCTAAAGAGCCTCTGACCAGATCCACTCGGAAATTTTAGTTATACACTAGAAGTAGTAAGGCACTATTAAGGGAGAGTTCTACCACAAGAAATATTACAAAGGGTTTAGTAATGGATAGATGACAAGGCAATGATGTGGGGGGCCAACCACCCTCCCTATAGCAGATGCTCTCTCCCATTGCCTTGACCAGCATCCGCAAGCAACATTACTCTCCTGCCATCTCCAGCATCGAAGCCAAGGACCCACATGATGTTTATTTCACTACCTCCATGCCTACATTTTGTTTCCTCTCTTATTTTTTTTCCTGTTGAGCAGTGGCACGTTTCCTGTGGCAGTTCTGTGCCCTCTGCATTTTACAGAAACCCCCACGTTTCGTGCTACTGCTGGCAATTTCCACACTGTAGGTGGCATATGTGATGCAGAGGTGAGAGTTGTGATGTCACCTTTGCTGGCAAGGAGAGTGGCTCCTTTCAAAAGAAGGGTGCGTGGGGCTACCATTAGAATCTTTACCTGTTTTTGTGGCAAACATAGATGTAACACTTTTCAGACATGACTGCTGCCACATGATCTACGCACAACACTTTACTCATTGCAATGCCCAAACCTGGTGAGGGGTCCCTTTAACCCTTTCAGTGTCACTGACGTATTGATATGTTTCTGCAATTCTGTCCCACCACGTTCCTATAAAATCCATTCTGTCAGATAGAAATGTGAAGACCCCACCAAGAGAGCATCTGCCATTAGCCTTGTCGTTTCTTTCCTTTCTCAACAAAAAACAAAAGATGCGCCCGTTTTAGAATATCGGAAACAAATATCCTGACACTGGGGGCGTATCATCTTCGAAAAAAAACCTGACATTGAAAGGGTTAAAGGGACTGACAACCGAGTGAAACATGTTACGAGATAATGTCAAAAATGGAAACATTGTGCTTTATACTACTGAGAGAATCAAACACAATATTATTGATATAGCGGTGAGTGAGCCGATTATCGGCCACCACTAGTCAATGTACCCTACTTTGTTCTAATAAACCTATGCCTTCCTAAGCTGGCCTTACTGAGTGCAATGTGTTGCCAAACAGCGATGAAGATGCTTTGAAGAATTGTCTGCCTGGGCGTCTGAAGCCACAAGCATGAAGATTAGATAAATGCATGTCTAATCAAATGCATAATAGCTGAACAATCACAGTGCCAGAGTTTCCTTTGTTATTTTAATACAAAAACTGTGTGGTCAGTGCCCTCTTACATGAAACTTGTTCTGTTGCCATCTTGTGATCCCAACAGTGTTAATGCAAGCCCTGTGTGCTGTTCTGGACATTGTCAAATTCTGCCATATTGTCAAAGTTGGTAATAGCAGCATTTTGAGCCAATCAGAGAGGTTGTAGCAGCCCTCTGGGGCTGCTCTGGGCCAATCATAGCTGAGAAGATGGTGAATACGAAAACATGGCATAGTTTGTCTATGTCCAGATAGCACATCCTCACTGTTGCTAACACCATAAGCATGGCTTCAGTTTCGCATCCAATTTTAATGTGCAAGCAATTTTCAGACCAATTTTCTTGGAAAAAGGGTGTGCATTAGGATTGGGTAAATACAGTAACCATTCATTGTGAGCCGCCAATTTTGTCGCTTCAAGATCTGCCAAAGAACGGCTGAAAATTGTCATTTTTGGTGGGAGATAAAGATGTGGATTTGACACGTTCACTGCCCCCTTTGCTCCACCAAAACAAATTGTGCAGCCATGGAGATCATAACTGAGATCAGGAGCCTGCATGCTGACAAGCCAAGTTCTAATTACCTGGCAACGGACAATTCCAGCATCAAAATAATGAAAGTTCTGGCCTATAGAGACGTATGAGCACTTGCTGGAACCTTAAGTCAGGATCAAACTAACCGAAAAATCAAATTAATGGAAGTCTACTGTATAACCAAAATGCCCACAAACAATGTTTTGTTTTCAGCAGATGGTATATTTGTCTCGATTTGATTGCATAGTGTACATTTGTACAAGAGGTTAGACAAAGTAGTTGATGTGCAAAAAACAAAACAGGGTTCTTAGATGCCCCTTACCATCTTGTTTCCCTGTCTTCGGCGGACCAAGTAAGGCCTGAAGTCATCCCCATGCCTGAGAAAATAGAAATACGAGACAAGACGATCCAGAGGCCGCCTGATGAGGTTGATGTAGACGGGCCTCTGGGTAACCCCATACCTGCACGAGAAAGCAGAACTTCATCACTAATCCACTTCCATATTGGCACAAAGCCAGATTTTTTGGCATTCTTTACATGAGGACATTCACACAATCACACTTGACAAAATGTGTGTAAGCACACAGCAGGAGAATACTTGTACTCAAAGAGATTTCCACCCGAGAGAAGTGCTGTGAGAAAATGCAGATCAATACTACAGGAGCTAACATCAGTCACCTCAAATACAATTAAAAGGTTTGCGAGCACTCAAAAGCTTTTTTTGAAGGTGTTTGTTTCTTGCACTCACAATGTTGAGGCTTTATGAAGTGAATGTATGCTACAAACTAGAGAGATGATGTAATCACCTGCATGTACACTATGCTGCTTATGCTTATTACACTACCTACCCATTCAATGTGTCTTTAGGGCCACCAGAGCATGTGTGGCTTCATGCACTAAACACCACTGCTCTTGCTTCCAACAAATATTTTAAAGCGAAGCTTTATTTGTCCTTTCCCCCCAGTTTGCAAGTGCTGGCTGCTGCTGTTTTGCCGATTATGCCATGCGGGCCACTGGCTACGAGCTCGAACAGGCAAGCTAGGCCACTGGATACGTGCAACTGGGAATGTGTCACTGGGTATGTGCCCAAATAGACAACTTAGGGCACTGGGTATATGCATCTGGGCCTGTAGCACTGGGTATGTGAACATCCTTGGCCAATTCCCCAGAATGAGCATGCGCCATTGGATAGGTGCTCAAATATACAAGTAAAGAGGCAAGAAGTGAAGAAGCCGGCTCCAAAAGCAGCCAAATGTAGAGAAAGAAGTAACGTAAACAGAATGGGACAAGAGCATGCTTTCAGCCAGCTACACAGAAGGGAAGGAGAAGTGAAGACGTTTTTGGTAAACTTCAAAGAAAGATTCACTTATAACGATTCCCACATACACATGGGATCCGTCAATTTTTTTTTTTTTTTTTTAGCTACGCAGGTATGAGGAATTATGATCACCAAAGGAAATGCTGAGCAAATTGCAGGACTTTTTGCTTGTGAAAGCAAATGAGGCGTAACAGCAGTAGCCAAGGAGAACCCACATTTCCTCTGATAAATGCCTTTACACAAGCACTTCCCAAGACATGCGTGTTATTTACTATCTCCCGACTGTAGTACAATGTGCAGCCTCCCCATTTACTAATACTTCCTCTAACAAGTGATTCAGGTTTATTCTTCACAACACAAGGAGTATGGCTGCACACACAAATAAATCTGCCTTTTCACTCTCATGCATAGCCTTCCAGTGCTTGCAACACAAAATTAGTCTGCAAGGCATGCACACAGTAGAGCATATCATTGCATCTGACTCCTCTTTGTAGCACATAGTGTTCTAGTGCTTGCAATGTCAAGCTCTAGTCCTCTGTGAAGCATCTGCACAGTTGCTTGCAACTGCCTCATTGCATAAGCATCAAGCTTCACAACATGTTGATAATATTGAATGAGAAGAATAAAGTAGACAAAGGGGTTCAATTTTCATCAGTTACAAACACATGAAGCTAACAGCCAATGAAATCAAGAAAAGCATAGGGGAAATTAATTGTTCTATATTAATTGAAATTAATTGAAATGCACAAATAATAACGAAAAAGGAAATGAAAGTGGATGAAAAGACAACATGCCACAAGTGAAAACATCTTGCATACTATGCGTGTGATGCTCTACCATTGACATACCAAACTTTGCTCCTACTACTGCACCGTTTTAATCAAACTGCTTAGGTGCAGTGGTTAGAACACACAGCATGCAAACATAAGTCATCCATAGATAGGTTTTATTATTTTTTTTCCCTTCCTAGTGGCATTGTGTGAAACAAGACCAACTTACTGACTGACCAACCAAAAGAAGGCATTTCACGAAGACCCATTTATGATCTGTGCAATGGCTATTGACATTAATACAGCTCAAGTTGCATGCATTTTGTATACTTCCTCTGAAGACATGGATTTGCCGCCGGCTATAGACGAAAGTTGCCATTATATATAAGGCATCCAAAAAGTCATGTGGGTGAGTATTTATAAGTGCATCTATTGTTGCTGAAGTGGAACTTCATGCACCAGAAACATGCTCCACATCATAGTTCTATCCTACGAGATCTTTCAACATTGGATTTCAGGAAACTAGATTCCTTATATGCAGAACACCTATGAAAAGAACAGTGACACAGCCCTCTGAACACAGTGAACAGTGCTTTGTTCCTTTATCTGGCCGGCTCGGCTTGTTTCTTCCTTTGTATGTTGCGCTGTACCAGTTCTAGAATGCAATACCAATTCGCCCAATCCTCAACCCTAGCGGACAAATAGAGCCCCCCTCCCCTCTTCTAAAAAAACACACTATTAAAGCTAACTTAAATCAGCAATGCTTATAATTTCTCTTTTACAATTTCTCACAACTGATTGGCTGTTCCTGGCAATAGCAACAAGTTAATCCCTTGAACTTTCACTCACTTTGCAAAGTTGAGAAATGCAATGTGCCCATGGTAAATAGCAGGCTTCATGTACTGCCACAGGGAAATATTGTACACAAACCTAACCTGCAAAAGAACCAAGAAGTAAAGGCATTGAAAAAGCAGATTACACAAAACAAATTGTCATGAGAACAACAGAAGTAACTAAGATGGCCTCTCTATATGGCAAAATTGGCACTTTGTTGGTTCTGCGAAGAACAACATGGATGCTCTCCACAACCCCGCCATTTGCAGGTGCCTGTATGGTTTAAGACTCCTTATTGCCAAAACTGTATATCCAGAAATGCAGTTTATTCTCTTGATCTCTCTTAAAGTTGTACTGCAACCTGACCTAATCATCATTTTATAGAACATCTAATTAACAAAACAGGTCCTGAAAACCACTGACGTTTACCAACATTAAAATCACACAGACCACATGACAGCAAAGAAGACAGATGTCTCTGTTTGCAATATTTTAACGTGGACTAGCCCAGCAACCTGCATTACAATGGCAACACTTGAGTTCATTGTATAGATAGGTAGATGGACTGGTAGTATCACAAGCATCACTGAAAGGTGTGCCCACAGTCACTGTCTCGCTATCTTGTATGGGCCTGGAGGTGATGAATATTCAGTAATATTGAATAGCGAACTGGATATTTTACTGTTTGAGGAACTGAAACTGCCAGTTATTTCAAATAATTTTTCAAAAGAAGCCAACAAACACTGACACCAAGGACAACATAGGGGAAATTACTTGTGCTTAATAAACGAAATAAAGAAACGATAAATTAATGAAAATTAAAGTGGATGAAAGAACAGCTTGCCGCAGGTGGGAACCGAACCCACAACCTTCGCATACACAACCTTCGTTCTCGTGACGCCTGCGGCAAAAAGGATGTTCCACGTCCGCCGCCAAGGCCTGCGAGTGCTGGTGCTGGCTAACACTCCCAGGATTCTACTAGGACACATAAATACCCAAGAAAGTGGATGGGGAAACGGCGCCGCAGTAGCTCAATTGGTAGAGCATTGCACGCGAAATGCGAAGGTTGTGAGTTCGGTTCCCACCTGCGGCAAGTTGTTTTTTCATCCACTTTAATTTCCATTAATTTATCGTTTCTTTATTTCATTTATTAAGCACAAGTAATCTCCCCTATGTTGTCCTTAGTGTCAGTGTTTGTTGGCTTCTTATGATATGACTAATAAAAATCGGGCCCCTCAGTTAACCCCCTTTCTTCTCATTTAAATAATTTTTCACATCATTTACAAGTAATTTACACAGACATGTGGATGATTCAGATGAATTTTTCAAGTAAAAAGGCATCCTTACTTTGCTGAATTGCAAATCACAGGACCAGAACTACAAAACTAGCCAGAATTACAAAACTATCCAAAAGGTTTACACTTGATTTTTTTTTTTTTCAATTGAGCTATCTAAAAATTCTTTGTAAACTAGTTCATTCATGCTCAGTTCCGTGTCATCAATGTTCAATTCAGTGCCATCACAATTCTTTTATATTCAATCTAATTTCGTAAATCCATATTCATACATACCTACTGAAGCCAAATACAGTGTCAAGACTTCACAACTAAGTTGAGCTATCTTTTGCAGCTACATGTAGTCAAGTACCATAAACGCTATAAAGTCCTAAAGCTGGCAACAGATGTTTCGCTAGCAAAAAGTCTCTGCTATGAAGACCACGCCAGTACCCAAGTATGACATGACATTCCTTTGGTAAACTTGAGTAGAACGCTGTGGTTGCATGATGCATCGGCTCCGTCTTTTTTCGTGTGCTGTGTCCAAATTCTTGCCTCGCCTCTTGTGATTTTTGGATCACTGGTGCGCTGTAAGTGACCCGCTGTCGAACGACACCTCTTCAGCGGAAATCGGACCTGTCATCTTCAGTTCATCGCCGTTTATTCGAAACATCCGAACCCCCGCGCCCCTGCCGCGCAACGCCGGCAGCGTGCGTCGGCGGTAGCAGCTGCAGAAGCCATGAGTCAGGACGGCGTCGTCGACAGCGTCGACATGACTCCGGAAGAGATCCTCGATTGGCGCGAGAAATTTATTTACTCCGACACCAAGAAGCCTTCGCCAACCTCACCCAGCACCCTCAAAACTCCACCGCAAGTAAGCCACATTCTGCCTCGTCCTCCTCCACTTCCAGCCGCAGAATACAAAATAATTCTTCGTGTACATGGTGGAGTCAACTGCGCCAACATACATCCAGTCTCTCTCCGCGACATCGTCATCAAGTCCACTGGTCTCTCCACGGCTGCAGCATCGCTAGATCGACTCCGGGCCAACGAGATTAACAACACAATCATCATAAGCACTCCCTGCATGGACAGGGCTGATCGCTATTTGAAGATTGTCACCCTCACCATCATGGGCAAGAGCTACGAAGTCTCCACGCACGTGGCAGACCCTAAAAATTCGTGTAGGGGTATTATCCAGCTGCCGGCCTCCCTGGTAGAAGGGAACGTGTTGGCTAACCTTCGAGAGTCCAATCCAGCAATCAACATCCTAGCTGCTCGAAGAATGGGCTCTACAGACTCCATCCTGGTCACTTTCGAAGGCTCAAAGATCCCCTTCTACATTGACTACCTCCGCACAGACCTCCGCTGCCGACCATATCGACAAAAAGTGGAGGCGTGTACTAAGTGCCGGCAGCTTGGCCATCGCCAAGACGTCTGCCCCAATGTGACCATATGTCTCTGCCCAAAATGCGGCACGCCAGATCCTCCTCAGGACCACAGCTGTACTCCCACATGCATCATCTGCACCGAAACACACGAGACTGGTTCCTCAGAGTGCAAACTTCGTTACAAACCAAGGACACCGCCCCCGGCACCTCCAGAGTCTAAACTGACACTTCCGGCCAGGAACGCTGTACAGGCCCCCAATCAACGCACTGGACAAGAGACGCCGCAGAGCAGCTCTGGCCGCAAGAACACTGCAGCATCGGCGCAGCTCCCATCATCGAAGCAAGCTTGGCCTCCGCTGACCCCACGCAACGAGGAGACACCGCCCATCAACCATAAAAAGGTGAGCTAGGCAGGAGTAGTCTCCCACAATAGCAGCTCCTCACAATATGCTGATAACTCTCATCAAATACTTGCTAAATCAGAACGAAATGCTTAAAAACGAAATCAAGCAGCTCAAAGCAATGCTCCACCCCCCCATCGATATCACTGACACTCCTGTTGCTACTTCCAAACCACTCCCACAAACGCTTGCACCCACACTCACACGTCCTCCGACAGAACACATGGACACACTTGCATCCACTGCTACGACGGAAACCGCAACTCCAATGCTGCCTTCATCACACACGCAGCCCCCACCCGCAAAAAGGAAGAATGCCGAAATAACAGACACCGAGAACACGTTGAAAACGCCATATTTGTCCTCACTGACCGCATGGACATTCTGGAAAACAAACTTATTGCCCTTGAAAATCGACTAGAGAGCAAGCTTGATGCATTTATTTGTGAGGCACCTGCACACTTCTGCCGGTTTCAAGAGCTAATCGACAGCTGGGGAAGACGCTCCGCGACGTCACAAATTCCCGTCCTTCAAAATGACAATAATGATGAAGCCAGCCCGTAGTCTAGTCATATGGCAGTGGAACTGCAGGGGGTTCCGCAACAAGCGCGCATCTCTAACACTATTTCTACAGAGTCTTAACGAGCTCCCTGACATTATAGCCTTGCAGGAAACACACGGGAAAGTCACGCTACCTGGATACGATACGTTTCAAGATCCTCACATAGACAAGCCCAACACTGCCATACTTGCAAGGCGACATCTTTCTGTTAAACGGGAAACATTCAGCAGTACTGAAATCCCCCACGATTTCATCAGAATTCTACCTCAAAGCCACACACAACCCACCCTATGCGTGTTGAATGTTTATAGCCTTCCCAATGCTCGACACCACCGCTTTGAGAACATGCTTGCCCAGGCCAAAGCTAACGCCAATAAACAGCCGCTAGTCGTAACGGGCGACTTCAATGCCCCCCATCAAATGTGGGGCCACTCCGCATCCACTCCTAAGGGAAGAGCTCTATGGCAGCACATACAAAATCAAGGTTTCACCATCTACAATGACTTCACTCTTCCTACCCGGCTAGGAAATAGCGTCAGTAGGGATACATCCCCCGACCTCACCCTAACTCACCGCATCACTCAGGCGACGTGGCAAAACCTCCAAAACAACTTGGGAAGCGACCATTACATCCTCGAACTCCGTGTAGATTTTAAGCACAGACCGCTAGCCACGAAACCACTAAGGCTTACGAATTGGACGGAATTCAGAAAATCTCGCTGCAACACTAACGAAGAAACCATTACCGACATTGAGCAATGGGCGAACGCCTTGCAAGCAGACGTAGATGCCCATACCACCACTCTCCCGCTAGACACACCCTTGGCCACAATTGACTCCAAGCTATTACACATGTGGGAAGCGAAGCAAGCTTTACTTAGGAAATGGCTAACAGCACGTTACAATCGTAAACTCCGAATCCGAATAGCCAAATTAGACTCTCAGATCCAACAATATGCTATCAAATTGGCGACGCAGCAATGGACTCAGGTTTGCGAAGGAGCGCATGGTACTCTCAGCACTAAAAAGACCTGGCAATTGCTCCGGCACCTGCTCGACCCCACCACGTCTAGGACGCACAACAACCACCAGATGAATAAACTGCTGCATGAACATGCAGCCGACCTGCCGACCATGTTCAGCAACCTGGCTTCCAAACATATGCCCCCTCCTACGCAAATACCCATGCCTGACTATGCTGGTGAACCCAATGAGGAGCTTTGCAGCCCCATCACAGAAGCGGAGGTTCGACATGCCCTCAACCAAGTGCGAACCACCACGGCACCAGGCCCAGACTCTGTGACTAATAAAACGCTTCGCAACCTCGATGAGCAATCCATAAGCAAACTCACCGAGTATTACAACCACTGTCTCGAAGAGGGAGAGATACCCCAACAATGGAAAGCAGCCAAAGTGATATTCATTCCAAAGCCCAATAAGCCAATTCACATTGATAACTTCCGTCCAATTTCTCTGACTTCATGCATAGGGAAGATCTTGGAGCACGTAATCCACCTACGCCTCTCCAAATACATCGAACATAATCACTTGTTCCCTTCGGAAATGACTGGCTTTCGCAAATCTCTTTCTTGTCAGGATGTCATGTTAAGGCTCAAAGAAGACATTATCGAACCGAGCGACGCACGTGACACACAAGCGTTGCTCGGCCTCGACCTCAAGGGCGCCTTCAACAACGTGTCCCACTTGGCCATACTACGCGAACTTAGCAGTATAAACTGCGGGGAGCGAATCTACCGCTATATACGCAGCTTCCTCACGAAGCGTACTGCGACGCTACAATTAGGCAGCGAACAATCTGGCCAAATATGTTTAGGAAGCACTGGCACGCCCCAAGGGGCAGTACTTTCCCCCCTCCTCTTCAATTTGGCTATGCGACCTTTAGCTTTCACTCTCAAGAAGATTCCTGACCTCCGATTCACACTGTACGCGGACGATATTACGCTGTGGATGACCGGAGGTTCTGACGGGCACATCCAAGACACCCTCCAAGCCGCAATTGATCAGGTCGAACAAGTAGGTCACGAGTTGAATCTCAGGTGCTCCCCCACCAAATCACAGCTTCTCCTTCTACGCCCCACAAGACGCTTCAGGACTTCACCCCCGAATATCCAACTCACGATCGAAGGGCACCCTATACCCCAAGTAGACAGGATAAGGGTCCTAGGATTACACCTCCAATGCAACCGAGCAAATCAGCACACCTTGCAAACACTACAAACAACGGTAGATAATACGCTCCGCCTGATAGGGAGGATCTCCAACAAACACGGAGGGCTTCGAGAGAAGGAGCTAATTCAGCTAATCAAGGCTTTTGTCTTCAGCAAAATCACCTTTGCACTGCCGTATCTCTCACTCTCTAGGCAGGTAGAGGATACTGTGAATTGCTTGATTCGCAAGATACACAAAGTCGCTCTTGGTGTTCCAATTAGAGCATCCACACAAAGGGTGATGGCCACCGCCACACTAAATACCCTTCAAGAATTAACCGAAGCCCATCTATCATCACAATACCATAGACTCACCACCACTGAAGCTGGGCGTGAGATCCTGAGACAACTTCATCGTGCTCCACCATTCAACGAGAGTAGGCGACATCAACTTCCTCCGAACATACACGGCCAATATCACATCCAGCCCCTACCCAGAAACATGCACCCCGAATTTCACGTCAAACGCCGCAAACATCGAGCCAAGGCGCTACAACGCAGCTATGGACAGGCTGAAGGAGTGTACTATGTGGACGCTGCAGCCTACACCCCTAAACATCGTTATGCTATAGCGGTCGTAGACAACCAGGGCAACACTGTTTGTTCAGCATCAGTCAAGACCACCTCGGCGGGCGACGCGGAAGAGGCCGCCATTGCACTTGCATCGGGGCTACCCGATTGCCACGTCATTATTAGTGACTCTAAAACTGCTATCCGGAACTTCAGTAACGGCTACATTAACAACCTCGCGCACTCTCTGCTTGTAGCTCACCCACCAGAAAAAGACATCGCTCTCGTATGGGCTCCAGCACATCAAGGACTCCATGGCAACGAAATGGCTCATGCCGCTGCTCGAGGATTCACGGACCGAGTGGCCGCAAATATGGGCCTAACTCTAACACCCAATGACTCCCAACAACACAACAATAAAGACACACTCGTCACATTCCATGAAATTTGCACACATTACAGAAACCAACGCCTATTGTATCCACCTCTCTGTGTGTCTAGAACGCGCCAGAGAGAAATACTGTGGCGACAACTACAAACTCGCACCTTTCTTACCCCGCGCACTTTGCACTTATTCTTTCCCGCCACATACCCGACACCCAAGTGTCGCTTTTGCCCTGTCCCCATAGCAGATCTCTCCCATATCATGTGGCAATGCCCCTTCAAAACTCCCCCCCGCAAGCTCAAACCATTAATTAGTAGCGAGGAGCTGTGGGAGACTGCCCTGCGCAGCTCCGATCCCACCCTACAAGACCGAGTCCTGAGGTGGGCTGAGGAGGTAGCGGAGGCCTACCACGACTGGTAGACGGACTTCTAGCCACATAATGTGGTGATGGACGCCTGCTGGGACTGGAGTACTTAGACCTCCCTCTCTCCCCCCCGGCTCCTCCCCTTTCTTAAAAGGGGAATAAAGTTCATTCATTCATTCATTGGTAAACTTGGGCTGGCCAATTCAAGCAGTTTGTTTAATGTGAAAGCATTATATGCCCCATGAACTGGAAAATCCAGCGTCTGTCTGGCATTAACATCCAATGGTACCAAAATGGCGCTGGATTTGCTGCAGCTTTCACTGCGAAATCCCACAGTGAATGGATGCCGTGGCCTATTCTAAAAAAATTGAGTTTGCCCAATTCGAAAATCGAGTTCACCCACATTCAAAACTGACTTGGCCCCCTCCCAAAATTGATTTGGCACACCCCCAAAAGTGGATTAAGATAGATTAAAATGAATTTAAGTGGTTTACAGTAGAATAAAGTGGATTAAGGTTGGTACAAATTAGAGCAAGGTGGATTAGGGCAGATTAAGGTAGAGTTTCAATTTAAGGTGATAACTCAGAGAAATCACTACGCTTTTGCATTCACATCACGTAAGGTTACTTAAGTTACTGCAAACTTCTTTTGCCAGTATATTTGCCAGACAAGTTTCATAATGGGACACTTCCACACCCTAGTACTACAATAGTGATCATCATCATCAGCCTATTCATGTCCACTGCAGGACGAAGGCCTCTCCCTGCGATCTCCGATTACTCCTGTCCTGCGCCAACCGATTACGACCAGCACCCGCAAATTTGCTAATTTCGTCGCACCATCTAGTCTTCTGCCGTCCTCTACTGCGCTTCCCTTCTCTTGGTACCCATTCTGTCACCCTAATGGTCCAACGGTTATCTAGTCTGCGTATTACATGACCTGCCCAGCGCCATTTTTTTCTCTTAATGTCTATTAGAATATCGTCTACACCCATTTGCTCTCTGATCCAAACCACTCTCTTTCTGTCTCTTAAAGTTATGCCTAGCATTCTTCATTCCGTTGCTCTTTGCACGGTCCCTAACTTGTTTTCAAGCTTCTCTGTCAGCCTCCAAGTCTCTCTGCCCCATATGTCAGCACCGATAAGATGCACTGATTGTATACTTTCCTTTTCAATTATAACGGTAAGCTACCAGTCAGGAGCTCACTATGTCTGCCGTATGCGATCCAACCCATTTTTATTCTTCTGTGAATTTCCTTCTCATGGTCCGGGTTCCCTGTGATTAGTTGACCTAGGTAAACATACTCCTCCACAGACTCTAGAGGCTGACTTGCGATCTTGAACTCTTGCTCCCTTACCAGGTTATTTATCATTATCTTTGTCTTCTGCATATTAATCTTCAGCCCCACTCTTACACTCTCCCTGTTAAGGTCCTCAATCATTTGTTGTAACTCATCCGCAGTGTTGATGAATAGAACAATGTCATCGGCAAACCGAAGGTTGCTGAAGTATTCGCCGTTGATTCTTACTCGTAAACCTTCCCAGTTTAATAGCTTGACTACTTCTTCTAAGCACGCAGTGAATAGCATTGGAGAGGTTGTGTCTCCTTGTCTGACCCCTTTCTTTATAGGTATCTTCCTACTTTTCTTGTGTAAAATTAAAGTGACTGTGGAATCTCTGTAGATATATTCCAAGGTATTTACACAAGCGGTCTGTACTCCTTATTACGCAATGTCTCTATGACTGCTGGTATATCTAGTAGTAGTAGTACAATAGGTACAATGTAATCTGAGTGACTGATAAAAACTGCAAAGCACTCCTTGATCTGAAATGAACTTCACAGACTAACCACGAGCAAATCAGTTCTGTAGAAAGCTGCAAGGTGGAGGAAGTTTCATGAAAAATCATTAACTTGTGAGTAGTATGAAGCGTCAAAGGCAAAGCCAAATAAATTTTTCAGGAAGGAAACTTCGCAATAAAAAAAAAATGTCCTGAGGAGGGGGCAAGAGAGAGAGAGAGACCTGTATGTGTTTTCTTTTGTAGCTTTGCACTACTTTCATGTGGATGGCCATTTTCCCTTTTTGTGAAGTGCACAGATGTCAACAAGAATTAAATGTAAAAGGACTTTCATCAATCAAAGAAAACAAGGCAGCCATTTATCATGCCCTTTTTTAAAAATTCTGGTAGTAGGATGTTCCCTAAACAGGCTGTTACAACTCCTAGTATTACAACCAAAATTTCTGACAAGGCCTAGTAAGGGGTCCTTTATGCTGCTGCTACATGAGCATCTTGATACTCCCAGAACCTTTGAAACAATATTGGTTCACAGATACCACGCCCATGCTATAGTATTCACTACAAATGGTAAAACAAGCTTTTATTAACTTCATACTGAACAAAAAATATCTTCTCTATGTCCTCTTGCAACAGGCAACTTTCTTGTTTTAGTTTACAAAAAAAAAAATAAAAACTTCAGGTGAAGTTATCAGCAGAAAAAAAGAATCTGGCTGCAATGAGCACATTCAGAGCTCGTAGCACATGCCTAGACGGGGACCAAAGTGGACAGGCTACACAGTGTCCCAATACTAATGAGAACTTGCCAAGTACACAGACTTTCCACAGTGCTGGCCATGCTGTGATGCACTACACAGGCTTGTCCACTCTTGCGATGAACATGTAAACCTGTGGCCGCATTCTGCCGAGTGCAGCCAGTGTGGCCACATATTGAAGCAAACCTGCTTAGGCATAGCGATATTTGGAGGTGTGGTTTCTTGCTGTCTGCTACATTGTAGGCACACATCAAGGCTGCATTACGATGAATCAAACTTTGCTTGCAGAAGTGCTACAGGGGCAGGGTAATTTCTGCAAAGCCAGCCTTGTGTTTTTGTTTTGCATGTAAGTGGCTGCTGTATTCCCCGCCTCGAACTAAATTAACTACATAGATTCTAGCAAAGTGTTCTCTCTTGAAAAAAAAATTATTTGGTTCCTTTTGTGAACTTTTGGGTGTAACGAGAGGAGTGAAACTGTTTTTCTGCGACAGAAAAGCTTACTGGCATATATGCAGTTCGCTGGGCTCCATGCAGTGAAACCGCTGGCTTTTTACGGTGGTACACAAACGTAGAGCTGGCATCCCCACGACAGCTGTAGGCTACTGAAATTGAAGTTCGCTTCAATGTAATGTATCATTGGCATGCCCCAACCCCAACAATGCAGCAGACGACATGAAGCCTTGCCTCCAGGCATCACTGCATCGGTGCAGGTTTGCTTCATTGTGCAGCTGCACTGGCTGTATTGATGGTTCGCAGAGCCACTCGTTAGAGTGTTCCCTCTAGAAGTGGACAAGTCTGTACATTAGCCGAGTCTAGCTGTCGATCACCCTCTTAGTGCCTAAATATGGCAACCTTCTCAAAAAATATGTTTTAATAACAAAAAGATAGATGCATCAAACTGAACACGTCATGTTTCTGACTTTAGTGTTCTGGGAACCAGTCTCTCCCTTAAGGGGTGATCTAGCTGTACCAAGCACATTCTCACATTTCTACAATACCATGTTAGCCGACATTTAAAACAACCCACTGCTTTTCTTAGGTGGCACAAACTTGGCATTCAAGCATTTGCAACATGTTTTGTTCCCTGGACCCATAATTTCACGTTGCAACATATACGCGCCATTGACGATTAAAGTTGGCAAAAACTACAGTTACGCAATGGGACAGGACGCCAAATGAACTCAAGGAATGCAGATATTTCAGCAATACTGCATTATTAAGCACCTACAGTCATGGTTACAGCATCTAAGCTATCGTACATGCCAGAATGACCACTGCCTGATCTGCTCTGTAGCGCATTTTCACCAAGTCACATTTTTTTGTCTATGTTTTTATCTTGTTGCCTGCTACATGAACTGACCACAACAAGCAGCAGCCAGTTTCTACAATAGCTACTCTGCAAAGAAAAATAAATAAACCGAGGACACCTAAGCACTTCTTACGAGTTGTGAATGCAAAAGCATTAATGTCCAACTGAATGCCGCTGAACGGTCCTTCAAGCTATGAACTCCTCGCGGGCAAGCAAGCGCATTGAGACGCTTGGCCAACACCTCCTAGATAGCATAACGCTGGCGCATATCGACGCGTGACACCATGCTACCTTCCCCGATTGCCATATAATCTAATGGGGACAGTTCCGAGTAAGCCGTGGTGATTTTGATGTCACCGCTTTTGTCACGCCGGGATTGGTAATGAAAATTTCTGTCCAAGTAGCATGACGCGATAAAGCAGGGTGCACAGGCCTCCTATCTAGGAGACGCTGGTTTAGCCCAGTGGGTAAGACACTCGGATTCCGAGAGTGGGGTCGTAGGTTCGAAACTCACTACCACCAACGTTTTTTCTTTCGAATTTATTCTGTGTTTTTATACATTAATTTCTTTATAGCGATTATCAAGGCAAAGTTAAAATGCAGGTGAGAGCTTGCATGGACAAGGAATGCGCGTATTACACAGGCTTCTGAGAGCAAGAGCGAAAGTGACACAACACCTGGAGTACCAGCAGGCATAGGCAGAACATTTTCATTTTTCTGGGGGGAGCTGGGGCCCGACCAGCTTTCCGAACCCGATATATATATTTCTTGCACTTGAAGAAACTTCCTGTGACCTCGAAGAATTGTTTCACTGAAGTGATGGCCTTATATAAAAATTCACAAGACCTCATAGTAGGAGACTTCAATTTACACAGCTTGACTCCTCTTCCACCATTAAGAATCTGGCGTTTCTCGGTGGTGTAATCTACCTTTGCGTAATTGTCATATACTTTGTTATCACTCATACTGTTTTCCTCTTCCGGAGAAACTTCAGCCTCTCTCCGTCTTTTTTCCTTTTCTGTGAGTCCGAGTATAAGCGCTCCTGTGCATGAGTGCCGTTGATTCCGATTTCAAGTGAATCTGGCTTGGCCTCATTTCGGTTACTGAGCGAATTATACAGGGTGCCCCAACTATCAAGCACCAAGACTTGAAAAAAGAGCAGTTGGGTTACTCGAAGAAAATCTAGTGCATACTGTTTCCAGTACAGTGGAGTAGCCGCCAGTAATTCTATCGTTCCTGAAATTTAATTCAACAATCACAATTAATTACGTTATTCGAGAAGTACTGTCCTAATTATCCAAGTTTCAATGAGGCATTTGTAGGCAATCAGGCAACCCCAAATGACATCTAACTGCTGTGTTTTCAGCGACGTACTAATTGCGTGCAAATTTTTCCGACTGGCAAACAAACCTCACGAAATATGAAAAATACCACGTGAGTGTAATCCCACCCACATCATAAAGCAGCGCCCTCATATAAGCTGATTGGAAGCAACTGCATTGCCCGTCACAAACCCGAAGGACAGCGCGTCACCTTGATAATGGTACGGAAGGAGCACCAACAGCAAGTTTCATGGCTTTGCAGCTATTCCTTCCTCTCTTTGTCACACTTATTATCCGTCTCTCAAGGCCGACTGATCACATTGATAACAAAAGCCCCTTGATAACAACGCAATGTTCTTGCTTGCGCCCGAGGAGTTCATAACTTCAAGGACCGCTCAGTGGCGTTCAGCTGGACATTAATGCTTTCGCATCAATAGAAATGTTTCACACTGCTGCACTGAAGAAATCGTAGCTAAAATTTGGTGCAAGAATGGCTGCTTCTAACATGTGGCAGATGCACATAGATGGTTATCCATAGTTAACACCTACCACAGAGTAGCTTGCATACCACAACTGCACTTAATCTCTCTTTCTGTATTAAGTCTGCTGGCAATGATGCCCACTCCCTTTGGATGGGCACGCATATCTGCGAGGAGGAACTACTAGGTACATGACACCATGCTGTAAAATAAGGGGTATGAGGGGGCTCGATTTTCTTTTTAATAGTCACAACTATATGAAGAAACATGCAATGAAGCCTGAGGAAGCCGAGGTTTAATTAATTGAGATGCTTAATTGAAATGTAGAAATAATAGCGTAAAGTGAAATGAAAGTGGAAGAAAATATCACTTGCTGCAGATGGGGAGTGAACCGACATCCTCCACATTACACGTGCAGTGCTTTTACCAATCAAGCTACCGTGGCAACCACCCTGCCATCCATTTTCTTGGTTATTTGTGTATGCACACAAGATTAGCCCTGGGAGTGTTAGTCAGTGCTACTAATGGAAAAGATGGTGGATGTGGAACATCCCTTTAACCACAGGTGCCACACAGTACGTAAGCTTAGGAGCAGGCAAGGGCAGCTCTTGAGGACAGCCCGCATTACCATGGGGAACACAGCATTGTTCATTTATTTAATGTTTACACTGCAATGCTCAATCAATCAGTGCTTGGAGGATTTGAATGTTACAAATATGCAGTTTACACGCCCTTAGGCATAGTCAAGGAGACTAGTGCCAATGTGTGCCAACACACTTTTGTTTTTGTAGGCTCCCTGTAACATACAACGCTACCATGTTTGGCAGGCACTATTGTAGCTATGTGCTCTACATGCTGCAGTTATTCATTCAGAGTTGTCAAGCCTGTTAAACAACCCCCTCAAAATAGGTGCACGAGTTCTGCCCAATGCTCGCACGTCACACACCACAATGAAACTGCTCAGCACATCATATTCTTACCTGATCTGGAAGTGACATGACATGCATGTTCTTGGATGTGTTCAAGTGGAGCACATGAAACTTGTTGGTAGCACACAAATCATATGCAACACCCATAAAGCTGGTGCTGCCAGTCTTGGGAACCCGGTTGTACAAAATGACAAGATTGTCCATTGTTTTCTCAGGCAGCCCAAAGTCATCCAAGGGTGCATCGGTGCGACTCTCTTGCACAGGTGGGAAGTCATGTAGCCGCTCATTGAGGTAAAACAGCTGTAGCCTACCAACCGTGTCCGCTGTAGAGAGCAAAAATGCAAATAAATACGAGACCGGTCACAGCTAAGCAATCTTATGTGCAATGACCTAAAAGACGACCACAAAACATGATTTCCTGCTCATCTTCATTTCCATCAGTGTGTGCACCATTCAGAAATCACAGGCTAGAGACACACAATACTAAGAGAAAAAATGTGACCAGAACACTACATACACTGCAGAAGCAGGTGCTTGACTTGCGTTAGTCACAGGTAAGGTGGCTAGTTACCTTAAGGGGGAATGAGGAGCCAAAAATTAACTTTTGAGCTGTTGCTTATGGACGTTTATGAAAACTCATAGGTTTATGTATCTTCTTCTTTTGAGTATATCCTCTAAATTTCATTAATATGCAACAAATGAAAATAACTTATGGCTGCCATACAGACCAATTGGGCTTGTCACCTTAGGAAAACTATCACTTCAGAAATAAAAACACAATTGTTTTTGTTAAGATACCTTCTAGGGGGGTCAGATGCAGGATAAGGCCAGTTGCGCATTTTTTATTATATTTCTGTAACAATGTCATCATTTTGAGGCTCAAATCAATTTCTTTCATTATTGTTACATCTCAGATATGAAACAATTTTTTGTGCTAATAAAAATTTAGAAATGTAGAAAGCACCTCATCTTGTTCCTGACAAAATTTAAGCCCAGAAGCTACTTCGAAAGCAGGCTTTTATGAAGCAGTACGGAAATTATAGATTTCCTAAAGGTGTTGTTCAGCCAAAGCAAGCAAGCTAAGAAAAATGAGCTCAAAGATTTCAGAACCCGCTATTTTATTTTAAGATCGAAAATAGTTAACCAAAGGACCCTGCTCTATAGGTTGAACAATACTCTTCAATTCGAACCTGCTCTGTGGCAATTACTTCAAGTCGCCTTTGCTTTTTTCAGCTTTAGAGCAGTCCAGTGCCCTTGTCTCTGCTCGCAGACAAGGGTGCCACAGCCTGAATTATGCCTTATTTTATTACTTTGGGGGTCTGCTATACTCTCAATAGAAGGTTTCCCATGATTATAAAGCACGAAAAACAAACTTTCTAATGTGGGCACCCACTCTGTATTCGGTTCCTTGACCGGCCGCGTCTTGAATACAGCTTTCATGGGCGCATTCTCAACAGCAATCAGGCGCCACCATCATGAGAAGCGAATTCATCTTTTTTTTCTATGGTGCAGAATGCAACCAAACTTGGTGATGAGCTTTTTTTATACATCTTATAATCCAAAATAAACAAAATTCGAAAATGCTTTTTTTCCTGGCAGAAAACGCGATATTAGGCCCGCATCTCCCTTTAATATATTGGAGCATCTGATGATGAAAAAAATTAAATATCTTGCACTACTTTGATAAAAGGAATAAAACTGCGCTCTGTCAATGTAAATTGCATTCAGAAGTGCCGGAAGTTTGGGGAGTTGATACGCATTGATATTTAATGAAGTTCCAAGCAGTTTTGCCCATAGAGCGAAGCACTAATAGGATAGCTGGTGCAACAACATGGGCAGTTACTTAGTTTTGCACGGTTTTTGGCGGTATCAATTGGAGTAATCTCTCAGATGAGTGCAAGCAATTTTCTTTCAAGAACAGGAAGTCCGAGTCCTCTTTCTTTGTGGAAGTGGTGCTTCCTGGTGGTAGAGAAGTGGAGAGACACAGCTTTTTCTTTTTCTTCCTCCTGTTACTTATTCTGCCTTTCGTTTCTTGCCACTGGCTCATTAAAATGCTTTCGCCTTAGTGCTCGTTTATGGAGACAAGTGGACGTGACATCACAAGGAAGTTTTCAATTTTCCAGGTACTTTGAATACTCGACAAAATAATATTTTAAAGCTCTTGCCATAACATGGTGCTAGATTAATGCCCACAATTTTCGCACCGAGCTGCTGGCGGTACAGTATTCAGTGACAATGGATGCTGGGACACTAAAGGCGGCTCTAATGACCGCTGTTCCTGCCACTCAAGGTCCTCAGCAGCCAACATGCCTGGACAGTCGAGGCCATGCTCATGTCCACGGCCTGCTGAAGCGCTCCAGCCATTAACATTCCAGGGCTATGCCAGTGTTCATGACCTACTATTGAAGTGGCCACTGAAGCCCTGGGCAGTACTGGTGTCCATGGAGAGTTATTAGGCTTCCCAAAACAGTTTGGTTGGTGACGAACCTGTGCGTCAGCCCTGCAGAGGCTACACTGCTGAAAGTGCAGAGGAAAGGTGACTGTCCATTCACCGACACCTGAAGACTTCCCACGGAAATTATGGAGGATTGCTTAGAAGCCTCACTGCCATCATCCCTTGACTGGGACAAGGTCCGTGAATTGGCAAGGCGTGTATTACATGTGCTGAGCTAGTATTGTGTATATATGCTATCAAACAATTAATATTAGAATGCCATACATACAAACAGTTAATTGTTCAAATGTATACCATGTTCTTACAATGTCCTTTCATCCCTCGGTTCCAGTCCAAGTTATGATGTGTTAAAGTTTTTTTCTATTTCTCCTCTCTTGCGCTCAAGTCGAGCACGTGGTGTCGGTCAGTCACAGTACCTGGCGGCGCGACCACTCTCTCCAGGTGCAGTATTCTTCTCGTATCATCGGCGGTGTGGCCGAGAGGTAAAGCTTTCGACTGGCAATCTGTGGGCGGGAGTATCGCGTCACTGCTGTTTGGACACCCCTTTACTTTTTTTTATATATATGATCTTTTTGCAAAACATTTTGGGATTCACGAGACGGCCGCTGACAACATCAAAACGACTAAGGGAGTGAGCCAATTTAAAAAGAAAATGAAATTATGGGGTTTTACGTACTAAAACCAAGATCCGAGTATGAGGCACGCCGTGTTGGCGGACTATGGAATTTGGACCACATGGGGTTCTTTAACGTGCACCTAAATCTAAGCACCACGGGCGTTTTCGCATTTCGCCCCCATCGAAAGGAGTGAGCCCATGATCGCTATCACTGTGAAATAAAGCTGTCAAAAAGCACCTAGCGTGAATGACCTCTTCGTGTGAATGTTATTCTATGCTTCGCTTCGACAGAGGTGTGGAAATCAGACAGGTGAAAATGTCAGTTCTCCCAAGTCACGGCCTGTTATCAATTGTACGGAACGACCGAGACCGACTTGGTTCGACTTTCCCGGACGCTACCCAAATTGAAGTCTGGCCCGGCTGCGAGGATGTCCACAAAACGGAGCACGACTAACTCGATTTTTTCTCAACACATTAGGAGCAGCAGACAAACGCACTTGCGTATTCCGCGAGATTTTCCCAAACCTCGAAAAGCTAAAGTAGTTCTAGAAAGCGGAATTTGCACAGATGCCGCGCAAACGCCGCTGGTATCCGTAGTCAGATCAGCAGCGACTGATTGCGGTGTGTGTTCACACGGTTACTTCCGGGCAGTTGTGACGAAATATACTTCAGTGAGACGTTGCCGCAACATTTAAAGCACATGATCATACTAATGTTTCAGAAATTTGATTTGATGCAAAGCAACTCACTCAGTTTTAAGCGGGACGACTCGAGCAGTGCAAGCTTGTTTTCAAACCTGAGGAAAACTGATGCAAAGCAGACGATGATACAAAAACAAAGTATGACTTTCCATTGAAAAATGCGGCCTATCATAGCTAGCTGTGTGTGCCGCATGAGCACGCGCTGTTAAAACAGTTTTGGTTTTCCTGGTAAGCTACAATTAAGAGCATCGCGTCAAAATGACGGCGAGCAAGTCTCGGCCGTCTTGACGCAGCCGCTCCCACCATTTCCAAACGAGCATCGCATCAGTAATCTACGACCCTTGCACTAAACGAGTCATAATTTACTACAAAAAAGTTTTAGATCAAGCAACAACAGGTATGCTCATTCAGTTCTATTTTTTTTTTTTTTAGGAAGGCGATATATGAACGACGGTTTGTAAACGGGACACCAGGCGCGCTAGTTCAAATCTTATTTTGTTGTAGCGCAAGCTGAACAAGGACAACAGAAAGGCACATTTGACACGCACAGTGCCAACTTTTAACAGATTTATTTCCCGTTCTCACACCCTCGAACCGTCATACAGCACGTGTAAAATTTCGGTAAAAAATGAACAAACAAGTGTAAACTGGGAACCACACGTAAGCAGTTTCTTGACTCGCATATTCACAGAGATGTGCACGTTCAGCGCGAACAAAGATAATTGAGCTCCTTTCAGGATGATGAAATAGAAGGTTTACTGACACATGCGTCGCCGAATGTTGATATGTACCTAGCTTCTACTATCAAGCGCGTCATCTCACACCTGCTTCTACTCATGATGACAAAGCAGTTCGGAGCAGGTGCATGGTTCAAGCACTGACATGATCAAAAGAAAGGTTGCCGTCATCCCCTACATACACGGGTTCTCCCATAGATTAAAGAAGATTGCTGGAAGGAGGGGCATCAACGTTGTATTCTCGGCGCCTAATAAATTCGTCAGCCTGTGTAAAAACGCAAGGCCAGAAAGAATCGCACGTACCGCATGCGAAAAAGAACAGCAATACAAATTCATCGATTGCATCGCGGGTGTGGTATACCGCATTCCACTCGGGTGTGGACAGTGCTACATTGGTCAAACAGGCAGATGCATAAAGGATAGGCTACGAGAACACAATAACAAAGTAAACAACTTGGCCGCTGACGGCTTTCTTGCCATCCATTGCCAGAGATGCAAATGCAAACCTAGATTTAAAGAAAGTCACGAGTAGAAGCAGGTGCGAGATGACTCGCTTAATAGAAGCTGGGCACATATCAACATGCGGCGACGCATGCGTCAGTAAACCTTCCATTTGATTATCCTCAAAAGAGCTGAATTATCTTTGTTCGCGCTGAACGTGCATGTCTGAATATGCGAGTCAAGAAATAGACGTGTGGTTCCCAGTTCATATTTGTTTGTTCATTTTTTACCGAAAGATCATATATAGCGAGAGAACGGGAAATAAATCTGTTGTTGAAAGTTAGCGCTGTGTGTGTCAGATGTGCCTTTCTGTTGTCCTTGTTCAGCTTGCGCTCAAAATAAGATATGCCGTACCAACAAGCCCCTATAGCTATCCTCATCGGCTAGTTCAAAGGCAGAGCCTTCCGGTTCATAGGAGCCTTCTCGATCGTCATGCTGCTTACAGTTCACCACGAATGGGGTTGTTGCAGTTAATTGTCCGACATTAATTAAATTGTCCGACACAAAAATGTTTCCACCCAATAGGACTTCCCGCCTTCATGCTCCTTTTGAGGAGACAAATTACTTAAACCGGCGTCGCACTGGACACTTTCGATTGCGGTCAAGCGCGATTGGGGTCGAATTACTGCAACACAATTGACACTGCGCAAGCTAAGGAAGGGAGCCAACCGGGAATGAGAAATTCGATCTGGATCGGGCTTGATGGCAATCGAAAGTGCGCCGTGCGAAAACGGCATTACGGTGCTGGTTAATGAGCGCCTCCCAAATTCGTGCCGAAAAAAAAAGAATAAGAACCACCGCTAGAGGGTGGTTTAAAAACTGGCTTCGTTGTTTTACGTTCACCTGACTGGCACTGGCAGAGGCGATCACGCTAGTATTTGTCCGATAGATGATTAATGCAAGAACCGAAATAAATGGGCGACTGCTCAAGCCCCAACGTTCTAATGTGTGGTTAGTTACAAATGAACAAAGCAAACCGCAGCCAGAACATGCAGGGCTGCTCTTCGGAGATTGCAAATTCGTGCAGGCTTCAAAACTAGTAATTTTGACTGGTGCTATTGCACCATGCACATACTGATACTTGATACTTACATGGCGGCTATTCCATGGACGAGTTCCAGCACTTGCACACCGACAAAAAAGCCACTTTCGTAATTCTTGGAAATATGCATTGCGATATCGCTACTGAAAAAAATTTATTTCCTTGTAAGCACGATTCCAATTGGAATTGCTGGTACTTGATAGCCACACCGACAAAAAAGCCACTTTCGTAATTCTTGGAAATATGCATTGCGATATCGCTACTGAAAAAAATTTATTTCCTTGTAAGCACGATTCCAATTGGAATTGCTGGTACTTGATAGCCCTATTTGCTGGCTTGCGATCATACATAACGTCTACAATACTTGTTTCTGCATAGAATGTATTCCTTCTCCAACAATAAAAATATTTATAGGTGTGGGCAACAACTCATGAAATAGAGGTGTTGCACAAAACATGCCTTCTCTCCAAGCCTTACAAATGTACAAAGTGTCAAATAGAAAATTGCCCCCCCCTCCCCCCAAGAGATTGTTCTACAAATAAGGTGAATTTAATGCGAGAAAAAGGGGGGGGGGAAGGATGGGGAAAGAAGAAGCACAAAAGGTGCCTAGTGTTTAAACTACAATACTGATTAAAGAAGTACCATTTGTAACATGAAAGTAAAACCCGAAGGCCTTAGGTTAACATACACTAGAAGGACTCCCAATGGAGAGGCCACTATGTGGCGAGCCAGGGCAGAGGTTGCACACACAATGTCACTGCGATTTCACTTCAAGGAGTGAACCATTTATGAAAGAAAAAAAGCAAGAATTTAAAATAACATGCAACTCCTATGGGACTTCCAGAAAAATCATTCAAAAAATGGATGCAACAAACATTTAGCCTTGTGTTCAGCTACCATCCTCTTGCACATTTTTATCTTTTTATCTACAAATATCACATTTTTATAGTACATATGCAAAATTGTGCCACTGAAAAGCTTACCGTGTCCAAACAAGGTGCCGAGGGCCCACCGGAAATGTAGCAATAAAAAAAGCACAGGGTTTTCGTTGCCTTTTGTGCATGCACTTTTAGACGCTTCAGCAGAAATAGAGAAAGATCATCATTCTCTGTTTCTGCATGCAGCACAACAAATATCTCATATTTAGGAGCAAGAGACACATACGTCAACAATTTTTATTGTCATTCATAAATGTAGCTGGGACATCAACAGATATTGGGTGGGAGAAAACACGCACAAAAAAAAAGGCGGCACGAAAAATCACAGCAGCAAGGCAACTTCACCATTCACTCACATGCACATTCAATTTACTACAGACAATCTGCAAGCGCTTTTTTTTTTCTCTTGCACAGCACAAAGACCTTTCATTTAGTCATCCAGGTTCGAATATTAAAGGCTATCTTCACACCCTGCACACTGCTGGCTCACTATGAGACATTAATACTTTAAGATAACATTTAAACACATTTTTGCCGCCATACTACCTAGGGCACACTTAACTAAAAAAGCACTAAAATATCCCACCATAAAGTCATGGTTGGAAAAAAAACAATGAAAACAGATATTAAGGGAAGGAGAGGCACACAGTTTTTTGCAATGAATACATTTGTGTGGCTTTTGCAAGAGTCGCACACACCCGCTCACTGACAAGTACACATCTGTATTTACATAAATGTTACACAATACGTCGTTTGTTCAGGACACTGCGCTGTTGATGACAGCACCAGCCAGTAGACATCATAAAAATATGTAGCTCAAAAACTGCAGCACTTTACATTCACACATGATCATTCTCTCGTACTAATTAAAAACAGGAAACAAGCCACTGTAACTAAATGAAAAGTGAACTCCTTGCAACTAGCCTCCATGGCTTCTTTAGGAGCACACAATAACAGTTCGGTTTGAGAAATAAAAGCTCCATACATGCAACACAGAATCTTGTAACAAAACAAGACACGACTGGGTCCTTACGCAAAGTCAGCGAAGCTTATCTGCCAAGTCACTCACAGCAGGAGAAGTCTGCACACTGTGCAAATTTTTTGTTTGTCCCACTGTTGCTGATCGCAAGCAAGTCTAGAGGAAGCAGAAGATAAAGCAACTGAAAGTCTTGGATATGTTTTTGTGACAGACAAATACCAGCACTCTTGGGACCATTTGCAGAGAGTAGTATTACTCTCTATATTAAAAAAACAAAAAAAAAAATGTTGCAAGCTCTTAAAAAGCTAGGTATGTTGCTTCAATATGCAAAAACGAAGAAAAAAAAGAGAAGAAAAAGTTAAACATAAAAATAGACGACAGATCATGACGCAACTACACTCCATGCATAGCATGCAAATATAATTTGAGAAAACATTTTGGCAGGGCGCCACGCTGTTGTAAAAATAAATGAGAATGCTCATTTCTACAGTATTTAGTCCCCATCTAATGGGCCACTTGGACACTTGATAAGAGTTACACATATATACATGTATGGCGGACCACAGCGTCACCTAGTATATGCTGAACAAGAATATCGTCCGTGTGCACGCAACACAGAAGGTGAGTCCGACTATAAAATGTACAGTCCGCTTCCCACAAGGTTAGCTTACTACTAGCCGCGAAGTATTTGTGTGGCTTATTAGTAGGACTGTCAGCCAATGCTTAAAAGGCTGCATCTTCTTGCCTTCGAGGTTTTAAAAAGGACCACCGAGTGGCAAGTTGTGAAAACTAAGAGCAATACACCTGTATGCAAAATGATTGATGCAGACATCTATGGAGCCTGCAACACATCGATTAGGCAAGGCCTTTGAAGTTAACAAGTTAGGAATAGTATGAACCATGTTGACACAGTCAAACCCAAGTTGGCACGAGTCCAATCAGAAATATATTTCCCACAGAAGTTCAAAGCGAGCAATTGTTCACCAGCCCAGCTTTAACATAGAAGAGGTGGAAACAGAATGTAAGCAAACGAGTTCACACTAAAAAACGGCCCACAACATCATCTTTGCATGAAGGTGCATAACAATAGTTATTGCATGGTGGAACAATGAATGTATGTCGTTAACCTTGTGGCAAGTTCCATTTAGCAAGAGTGGGGCAAACAAGTTCATTCTAGTCGATGCAGCAGGCAGCCACCCAGCGCACTACAACAACCATGCACAACTGCCACTGCAGTTCTCGTGAAGTGTACTACCACCATCTTCGTATGTGTATGGCACGCACATATTTCAGCGCAGGGAGAGTACCTTCTCACACAACTAATGCACACACAACACTAGCATACACACACATACCAGATGGACTGCAAGCCTTGCAGCTGGTTGGGCACAGTAGCAAAACAGTTTTGTGCTTTTAAAGCACATGGAAAAAATAACCTTTGAATTTGCACATAATACAGTCAATGTCAAAAATAGAAAGAGTTTCACAAAAGAGAGTTCAACAGCGGTGCAAATGTTTTTCGCCTGCTTCCAGCACCTCAGTAAAGCATTTGAGTAACAAGTGTCAGCAGTTGGGTTTCCCAAAACCTAGGCATATTGAGTGAAGCCAAGCGTAGTGCTTGTAAAAGCATGATGTGAACCTTGCGCACGCACGGCTGAGCTGGTGTTGCTCCTAATGCCGCTTGCTTTTGACTTCGGCTAAATCAGCGACATCCCACCTGATGCACTGCAGGCCCCTTCAGCTTGAAGGTAGCGCAACTTCACCAGTATTTGAGTATAGAAAGTTCTACGGAACAATGTAGTCAAAATGTTTCTCTTCAACGCAACCTCTTCAATATAACGAGGAATTCCTGCATCTCGGAAGTCTTTATCATTACAGTGAGAGGCTACTCCTTATAGTCTGCTAGAAGCGCAACTCTTGGTTCTTCTCAACATGAACATACCCGAAAGTGGCCAAATGAACGGAACTCATTGGGCCTGTGCAGACACCCTTGACCACCATCTGACAATAGTGTTAGTGTTACTATCGACAATTCTTGTGAAACAATAAGGAAATTGCTACTGCCTCATTTTAGCAGTGATAGAAAAGCCACTAACAGTACGTGGCCATAGACGGGCAGTTTCGCAGTAAGCATCCAAAAGGAAGTTGTCATTTCTCACTACTGTATAAGGTAGAGACAAATGGCCAGCTGCAGACAAGTTTTAAAACCAGTATAACCTAATGCCATTTTCAATATAAATAGACAAAAAAGAAAGCATACAAGGCACCGCCAAGTGTACCACTTGGGTCGCACATTCTCAATTAGTGACCTCAGGAGAGGACGTTTGAAATTTCAGGTGGTGCTGCTTTATGTGTCACATGCTGCTGCAATGCACTTACTTCAGCAAGTCTGCTCACAGTGTCATTAGTGGCAACACTGAAATTCACTGACCGCCTCAAATGCTGACTGCACAAGTCAAGAAGAAAGATGAAACAATGCATGCTCTCAACTCCTTACAATTTAGCATAACCCAGATGGGAGCACACGGTTTGGACCATTTCTAGAGAACTGTCTCATGCATTATTACTAGTAGTAGCGGGGATTGGGGCAAGCACCATGTCACCTTTCTTGGCCTCACGGAAACCAACATACAACTGCAACAGACATCCTCCTTCTCCCTCCCTAAAAATAAAGCAAGGTGCTCCCAAAGAAAGCATTTAAATATGCAGGCCTTAAGTTTTTTTTTTTTTTTTTGTTCCTAAGTGAACTCAAATGCAGCCATGTAAACACTTCATACAAAGCCTCACATTTCTCCATTTCTGTCCATAGTCACACATGCACACACACGCACACAATACATACACACAGATATGAACTAGTAGATATACAAACGCTCAATACAATTTCGGCACTATCAGCCTTCTCCCTACATGAGCATGTGACTAAAGAGAAGGATCAGCTACAAGTGCATTTCTGCCCCCCCCCCCCCCCATCACTTTTTTTCTCTTTCCCTCTCTACCTGTGCAGCGGCAGGCGATAAATTAAAGTGCTGGCATCCCTACGTGGCCACTGGTACCACAAATGAAGGGAATACTGAGAGTGTTGAAGCTGTGGCTTCCACCTTTCCTTTCGGCAGCGCCTTCTGCTGTTCAGAGCCACTCTTCCCTGTCTGATCCATATCTGGCGAAGAGGAATGCACAAAAGAACCAACAATGGACCTGCAAGAAAAAGTATACACAGTTCTTTGTAGCCAAAAAAGAAAAAAAGAAAACAAGTTTGACATGGTGTGTCATGCCATTGGGAATTCAGAAACAGTTTCACCAATCCGAAAGCATCATGCCTTAGATTTTATCCAAAATGGCAGCTCACATTGCATGGAAAAAAACAAATCATCCTCAACCTACTTTTGTGCTGACTGCGACCGCTGCAATTTGTGCAAAGCATGTCAGGTTTCCAAATGTTAGCGCAAAGGTTGTCAGAGAGGTAGCTGGTTGAAATGATTTCATGTGAAGCATTCCACTGCACACACCTCTCCCACCAAAGATTCCAAGTTTCAGCCTATCCTAGGAAGATTTTCAAGTGAAGATGGTAGCTCAATATGAATGATTACAGTATATCTACCCCATTCTAACATGCACCTTTCTCTTTCCAAAAAACCTGGTCCATAAATTGCCAAGCAAAGTGCTGTTAACAAAACGAAAACCGCATTCGTGGCAGTCACAACAGCATATTGCCAGAGCCAGCCTAGCCAGTGTCATTGCCATTGCATCACAAGATGGAAATGACAATGATACTGAATTGATAGAAGGATTGATAGAAGTCAGATTTTCAAGTCACATGGCAACAATGCACTGCTTTCGGTCTCTCCTTACAGAAACCCACTCAAAAGTTAACGGGACAGACAAACATTTAGAACACCAATTGAGATAGCCTTGCTCATGAAAAGATCATGTTTTGTATTGACTGAAAAAAGAACTGTTTTACTCCTTAAACAAGGATTTATATTTTTCCTTCTTCACAAAAATGACTTTGGTGCCCCGACGCAGTAATAGCATGACAAAAAATAGGATACCCTATCACATGACCTTTTAGTTAGTGTATGCAGCTCCTTGGCCTTTCTAAATATTGAAATGCAGTACATCTTTTCATATGTTTGTCTGTAACTTGCAATGCCAAGCTACATTATCAATTGTTATGAGTAGAAAAGTGGTGCCATGGCCTCCGAGATTGGGTGGTGCACATTGTAATAGCCTGTTCTCGGAGGCCATAGTGGCACTGTGAGAACTTGTGCACATGGCCGAAAGAGGGCACTACACTGCCACTAGCTAGCATCAGGATCTGCAGCAGCCACAGATGCAACAACTTATCACCGCGGCATTTTATTGTCTGAAGGGTAAAACAGTCAAAATGCAAATGGTTAATGAAAGTTGCACTCACTCCTGTGAAAGCCACCCATCATTCTGCCTTCCCAATTTGCGAGGCGGCCTATAAGCACCGCTTTCACTTCTTAGTGTTGCTGGCGTCATTTTTTTTTTTTTTTTTTTGACATTGCTCAACTTCTGCTTGGAAAATTTCCAAGTGCTTTTGGAAGTGACTGCTGCAGGTGTAAACACTTCCAAGGATGAGCATATTGTTGCGTCATAAAAAACTGGGTCTCGAAAGTTGGGTGTCAGTCCCTTTCAGTTATTTTACATGCTGAACTAGCATCAACAAGTCACACCACAAGCTTTTGGCATTCTGCTGATTTGCATGTGTCACAGAACGAACTAGCAAAGTGGTTAGTCTAGATGTTTGGCACCATCCCAGTTGCACTTGTCCCAAAGTCATTTGATAAATACAAAATATCAAACACACTATGAACTGTACAGAGGGCGACAAGTTGTGGCTCATAGACAGTGATGAAGTGCTGTCAGAGTGATGATGACGATGATGATGGACGTTAAGCCTAAATAAAGTTCCATTCTGTAAAGGTTCATAAAGGGCTGGTTTGATCTTTTTCTTATTGTCAGAATCCAAAGCGTACCCCGTTCCTCTTGCTAAAAAGCTGAGTGTGCATTAGACAACTACCTTGTTCAGGAGCTCTGATGCCATTTATACATAGTTCTCCCGCTTTAAAAAAATTAAATTATGGGGTTTTACGTGCCAAAATCACGATCTGATTATGAGGCGCACTGTAGTGGGGACTCCAGAATAATTTGGACCACCTGGGGTTCTGTAACATGCACCTAAACCTAACCACACGGGTGTTCTCGCATTTCGCCCCCACAGAAATGCGGCTGCTGTGGCTGGGATTCGATCCCGCGACCTCGTGCTTAGCAGCACAACACCATAGCCACTAAGCAACCACGGCCGGTAATTTTCTGCTTTGAATGCACAAAAAAGGGAGTGCGTTCAGGGGGTGTGCTAGAATCTGAAATACTGCCAAAGTAACCAGCAGTAAATTTCAGCATTTCTTCTGCTTCTTGCTTAATTCAATCTGCTGGATAATTTAAACAATTTTGTTGGTCCCGCCAGGATCAATTTAACCGAAGTCAACTGTGATACGAGTTTGATACCACAAAATGCTGATTTAAGAAACCAAGGCAACTATAGTAGCGACATGCTGGAATTAAGTTTCATTTATGGATAGCTAAGCAAGCCAATGACTAATTAATTACTAATTACTGCATTCATGAATTTTAACTAAGATAAATTTTAATAAATTTTTTTATACGAATGTACTCTCTATGGCCAGAAATAAAGGCGGTCAAGTTCTTTTCATTTTCCTTGATGCAGAATGGTGTTTGGGCTTTCTAGGTTTAACTCTTCAACATACACGTTGGTGATACACTTGACCTACCAGTTCATATTAAGGGAAAACGAGTCACAAAATCGTAACTTTCTTTTCAGAAATCATTTTTCAGATTTTGGTTGCGTTATTACCCTTCAACACATCACCTTCATTTGCAGAAAAATCAAGGTGTTTCTCTGACCAAAAGACTGCAAAAAATTATTATAATACCCCCGTCTCATGGCAAATCTAATGTCATTTCCAATAAATGACACTTGTTGCAATTAGTGTCATTTCATGGCACGCTGTCACACGGCGAAAACTAATGTCATTTGAAAATGGTGACAATGACAACAGTAAAAAAAAAAAAAAAAAAAAAAGATGCAAAAATAACCTCAAAGCCACTTTTGTCCAATAATTATTTTACAATATGCTCTAAATTCCACTGGGATGTGTGGTCGTCCTTTTCACGGCATGGTGTTCAATCACTAACCTGTCGACATTGCGAACGAAGTGGAGTCAAGCCAAGCCAAAGGTAAGCCAAGCAACATGACAAAAAGCATGATGGGCGCACCCGCTACATCTGCTAAAGAGGAACGAGAACGGAGTTCCATGTCATCGCCGTTCTGATGTGCATGCGGGCTCCTAATATCCACATTCTTGGCCACAAGAAAACATGTGCATGCATTTATGTCAAGTCAATCGAAGTGGCCGCAGCCGATGCTCCGGTGCGAACCAACATGACTGCCGCAGCAAAATCTACAGACGGCTGTCTAGTCACTGGATTGAGAGTAGCTTTCTGTAATTACGCACTGTGATGCACTTCAATGCCGTTAAAGTAACAATTAGGTAATAAAACTGATAGAATAATGGTTAGTTTCTGTTAAACAAAAATATGTACTGTTCGCCAACCTGACCGGTACGCTCGTGGTGGCGGGGACACAGACACACATTTTGTTCCAAAAGTGGCAAACTCATTCGTTTGTAAATGTTATTTTTGACGAATGTCATTACGTTCTACTGTGTGACAGCAAACAAATGGCATTATCAGCAAATGTCATTTGTTGTAAATTACATTAGATTTGCCATGTCACAGGGGTATAATAATTGAGGCATGGTAGCTGCAGGAGCTTTATTTTTCCATTGATATTCGACCAGTGACGATCACAACCACAAGTTTTGGTAAGCTTTCCTGGTTTAAGTACAAGCAAGCACTAGCCCTAGCCGAGCCAGCACCAGCTGCAATTTCCACCAGTGCTCAGGTGCAGGACATGCATCCGAGTCTCAACAGCAAGATTTTTTTTTTTTTTTTGCTGTGCTAAAAAAAGATTTGCTTCAAGCACTGTTGTGAAGATATGGCCATTTCTATAGCCCTCCTGTGGTTCAACAAGGGCAACAAAGACTGAGGAAGTTCTACAGTAAGCTAGTTTGCAAGGATTCTGAGGGTATCACCTAGGCAGAAGGATAATTTTCAAGTTGAACTCTTCAAGCAAATTTATCATCTGCAACAGTAATAGAATGTGTAGGAAATTTAAACTTTTTGATCAGTCTTGTGCTGTTCTTGCTACTTGTGCCCAAAACTTCTTGTACTTAATGTGACTCAATCTCGGCCAAATTTTACATACGCATGCACAAGGACTTGCAGAATGAAACTATTTAGGCTTTACTGTAATATACAACAATTTTGGTCACGTGCAATATAGGAAACCAATCATAAATGTTCTCAATACAGTCAAACCTCAATATATCGAACACAGATATATCGTATTATTGCGTACATCGAACGCTTTCTATACCACCTAGAAAATCGCATGCATTTTCAATTTTTTATTTTGAACGGGGTCGGACATAAAATGGATATATCGAACTCTGCCAACCCAGACCACTTGCGCTCTGTTGTCAGGCGGTGAGTTTTCCCGCAACAGCTCGAACATAGCGATGACATGATGAGCGTTCCCAATTGCTGCGCACTATAGCTGCACACATCGATCGCGCTGAGGGCGCCATTTGAACGTAGCGGCGTATACACGTGGCAGCCGTGGCTAGTTCGACCAAGATCAACAACGTATTGCATTTGTCGCACTGACTCCTCCTCGGTGCCGTGCTCTGCGCCTGCCATGCCTCGCGAGAACTGGCGGTTTGCATCCGCAAAGACCGCTTGCTCACTGTGCTCACTCATAGACGCCTTAATTTGCAGACGCCACTTGGTTATTGAGAGTGTTTCAAAATGCTTCCATTGACGGACGTTGAGATCGCAGCAGAAGTAGCAGCCAAACGAAGACGCTGCAGAGGTGGATCCCACGAGCGCTGATGTTGTCCCGCTCCGGACTTCAACTGAGGCTGTAGCGGTTCGGACCTTCTATGCCACTACTGCGGTGAAATAGAGGGCACTGGGCTATCGCTTGTGGATTGTTTAGTCTATGCTGAGGACTCCGTGTTTAAGCACACAGCTGCCAATAAGAAGCAGGCTACACTGCTGCAGTACTTTCAGCCAAATAAATACTTTGTGTGAGGCTTCAAGTGACTATTTACTGCACCACGATTGGGGCGTGATCGGGGATCATTGTTCGGAGCGCGCATTCAGTTGCGCCACGCGCGATTGGCCTAGACCGCGCCAACTTCGCGCGGCTGATGAAGTCTGCGCGGCCTACCCAAATTGCATGCGGCGCAATCGACCGCACGCTCCTGGCTGGCGTCAGCATGGCCTAGGCCAATTGCGTGCGGTGCAACCGAACGTATGCTCTGAACAATGGTCCCCGATCGCACCCTTGGTTCATTGATTGATTTGCAGAAGCTTTTGACGCATTTTTCACCTTATTTTATATAGCGAATTCCGACTATATCGAACTATTTCGCGATCACAGCGCTGTTCGATATATCGAGATTCGACTAACTCAACAGTCGAGATTAACAATATTTTTCTTTAAATAGAGCAGACCGTAAAATAATTTTCGAACTTACTCGCAATGAGTCCTATATGAGGAGTATGAGACACTATTTTATAACACTTTCCTAGGCCTAATATGAAGCCCCAAACTGGCACAAGAGTGTTGCCACTTTCTAGGGGAACAGAAACATACCCAGACAAGATATTGAGAACTAATAACACATTTGAAAGTAAGAGATTAAACTATATTCTACATAACTTTCAAACAAATAGCTTTATTATAAACAACTGATCTGATGCGCATCTCCCCTTATATCACCTGACTAGCCCTACTAGTCAAGACCACAGTTCCTTTCACTTTGCTCACCAGAAATGAACTGCAATCTTCTATGTGTCTGAGGTTCCAGTTTCAGCTCCGGTTGTCAATAGCAAGCATTGTGTGTGTTACAGTCACCAAATTATGTGTACGACTTCAGCACACACAGATCTCACTCTGCATCAATAAACACGCTCTAGTGCTCTTGCTTAGTTTTCTGCCTGCCTTTCTTTCACTTTGCTCGATAATTTGGTGCCCTTGTTGTCCTTAATCTCACCCTGTATACCCCAGCCACTTTGCTTATGTTCCACAGACACCAGATGCTGCCCATGTCAGTGAATACAGTAGCCATATTATTTTGTGGCTTACATCCCTTTCCCTATCGTGTTTAAATTTTATTGAACCCCTCAAATTTCATGACAAATTTCTTTAAAATTTTTCGATATTTTGCACCAATTTTTTTCTAAAATATATACCAGAAATGCCTACTGCATTTTTACTGGTACTGTTGAAAAAAAATAGCAAAAGTCAGTGTGTATTATATATTTGTCAAGATTGCAAGAAACTGCACATACAAACATGTGCAAAAATTGCGGAAATTTGACGAGTTAACGTGTCATCGACACCACAGAATGCTCGTTGTGATGATGAGTTACCTCATCATCAGCAGTTAAGGGGTTAACACACACCCATCCCTGTTATGAGAGAAAGCCTCCTTTTTTAAAAAAAAATTGTACTCAATATTCCAGTGAAATAAAATTATGAATCATACTGCTTTTTTAATCAGAGCATTATGTGCAAGAATTTGGCACAATAAGAAATTGGAGAAATTTTGTGGAGTCCTTTCAGAAAGAACATTGGAGCTCAAGGCAAAAGACATGCCATAAATGCTCTAGCGTTGGCCCTTTCACAGATGCTTGATTTTACTGTCACAAACCTATTTGTAGGCCATGAAAGCACTGTAGTGAAGGACTTGAAATTCTGACGATATGGCATTTTTTAATGTCAATCCACAGTTCTTTCCTGCATGTCTGTGTGTATAACATGGTATGTATCAGCCATTGTCCGAACCATTCACTCGTCAAGGACATTGGTGGAAACAGGAACTCTGGGAGAGTTTTCTGAATAGAGTGAGCAACATAGCTTAAAGTTTGAAAGTTTATTTAACATAATTAACGTATACAATTGCAAAGTACACACTTTTAGGATCCCAAGAAGCAATATTAAAAGCATTTAGACAATGGTGAAAGTGGGAAAAGACGTCATGACTAGCAAAGTAATGATGAATTACTTCTCAAAAAATTATGCCTACCAAAAAAAGTCAATATCAGTTCTCTTCTGCTGTACCCTCTATATGATCTGAAGCTCTTTGGAGTCTTTTGAGACGAGACGATGAGTATGTGGAGTCAATGGTAACTAAATTTGCCCTAAGAGTTGAATCGTCCAGCAGTAATTTTTCAGTTCTTCCACATAGTTCAGCAGTTTCTGAAGAGGAAGCTTTAGTTTGGGGCCAACTCCAATTTCCCTATTCAAATACTATATGTAAAACACTGAAATGCCTTTATGAAACTACTGCTGGGCTAAATTGAAGGAAATGTTTTGCGTTTGAGAAGGAAAGTTAAGCTCCAATAACTCTAGGGAGCAGAATATTTACTTAAGATGAGCTTTTTCCTAATTGCCAAAAATCAGTAGGTGTAAAAAACAGACGCAAACTTTACAAGCCCGTAACTCTGCGCTAAAAACAAATACCATGGTTCTGTGAAATGCACCTGCTAGAGCATCTAGAGCGGACAACTGGATATATGAGTGAACAGCTTATGTGAAATTGTTACAATCTTTATAAGGGTTTTGCAAAAGTCCTGCTCAAAAATTAGTGGTATATTTCAAATTGGTGTTCTGGCCATTTTAGATGTATTATTGGGCGTAAACAAAGTTACAAAGCTGTAAAAGATTATGCTTGAGTTTTTTATAATTTTACAATCTTCAAGAAATTTTCTTAAATATTGACAGTCTAACTAAATATACATTTCCTACGTTTACTAGATTTTAACTTCTCTTAAATTAAAAAATATTATGGGGTTTTACTTGCCAAAACCACTTTCTGATTATGAGGCACGCCCGTAGTGGAGGACTCCGGAAATTTTGACCACCTGAGGTTCTTTAACGTGCACCTAAATCTAAGTACATGGGTGTTTTCGCATTTCGCCCCCATCGAAATGCGGCCACTGTGGCCGGGATTCAATCCCGCGACCTCGTGCTCAGAAGCCCAACACCATAGCCACTGAGCAAACACGGCGGGCAACTTCTCTTAAATGCGACAAGCCTCATCAAAATCGGTGCAGTGATTGCAGAGAAAAACAATATTGCCATTCTCATGTATTTAGATAGGAACTCCCAAGCTAAAGCTTCCTTTTAAAGTAAACAAAAGAAGGGGGAGAGGGGATGAAGGAGGACGAAGAATTAGTTATTTTGTTACGACTCCCACAAAATATGGCCATTAAAGAATTTTTAAAATTGTAGCACAATGGTTTCTTTTGTAGCTGTTACTCGCCACATGTGATTACGTACGGAAATTTTGCTTCGGCACAAAATCACCAAATCAAAATTGTACCATTACAGGTAAACACTTAACTAAAAATGGCTCCAAGAACTTTGCAGCAAGGCCCTTAAAGTGTGTAGCAATGCATGTTCAATGTGGTTAGCATGTGCTAGTTCATGTGGTGCCCCATGGCTTTTGCCAAGCTACTTCCAACATAATATAGCTCAAAATGTCCACTTATGCACTGACACCGCTTTTAAGCAATGCAACAATAAAAAAATGCTCTCAGCCCATGTGTCTTCCCTCGTGTGCTTGAATGGACAGTACCCAAGAGTCACCACAAAGTCTGGGTTCCCAGTTAATTTCAGATGTTGTTGGTTGCTGCCATATTTATTCACTCTGGTGCCTTTTGGGTAATGAGTGCAGTAAGCTAACTGAACACCATGCTTGCAAGTGCACAACTACCAAAGCTATGAAGAGAGATTGAAACTGGAGGTGGTCAGCTGGATTCTACATGGAGTTTTTGGATCACTAATGGATTCACTGGAATGGCTCATACCATGTCACAGGCTGCCATGGTCACAGTATGCGAATCAACTGTTTACGCACTGACAGTTGACTAGCATGAAAACGAGTACTATTTGCAACTTGCCGCACATCGCTATGATCTCACTCAATATAATGCAACTTCACAAATAGCCATGTAGGTGGACAGAAGGACATTGACCCCAAAGGTCAATTCATGAAGCATATATTCATGTGCCCTGTAAAGAATGATTGGGCTTTGCCCAAATGGATTGCAGGTTTCAGTTTATCCTGAACACAAGAACATGCACTGAACATTTCCTTCAAATTAAAAACAGCAAATGAATCTTAGGGTGCTTTTCACAGCACATTCCCTTAGTAAGCCCCTCACTTCACTTGAATCGGCTCAAGTTTGAATCACTTACCATGCCTATATAGTTTGAATTGCTTACCATGCCTATATAGACTGGCAGAAGAGTAGAAAAGGAGGGCTAGCAGCTGTTGAACATAGTGCACTCGAGGTAGGAGGTGGGAACAAAGCCCTCCTCGAGGTTTTCTCGCCGCACCCGTGTCCACCCGTCTCCTTGGTCTACTTCCACCACTAGGAACTCCTCCCCTTCCTCCATTGGGATGGAGCCCTCACTCTGGGCTGCAAAGAGGAACATTATATTTGCATACCTACATGCACCCTTAGGCATTGTCGGAGGGGGGGGTTAGACTGGAAGAAGTACAAAACAGTCACGACTTAGAAAGGAACAAAATAAAGAGAAAGGCCTTTCCCCTTGCTTAAGGCACCCTTTGCAACTACTGTTTTAAGCTTTCAAGCTTTCTTTTTATTTCCTTTTTTTTGACAAGCAATGATTACATGCAAATGCAAACAGCTAGCATTTGTGGTTAAAACATCTTTGCTTGCAAGATAACCAGCAACACCACAACATGGATAAAAGTGCCACAATGAGAAGTAAAATTCAATGAAAGCATTCCAAACCAACAGCAATGTACTTACCATCGAAAGCGTAGATGGCCACCGCCCGACCAAGAGGTGGCAAGAGTTCCGCCTCAAATGAGTCCACTTCATAGCCATTCTCTTCAAAGTCCCCGTCGTCATCAGGGATGCTTGTATGACTTGTTCCAAGACCACTTTCCGGACGGCAGGCCGTGCTGCTGTTCCGGAGCACAGATAGAAGGTAGGACATCAACATCAAAACTTCTGCTAACATTGAAAATTCCCTTCAGCTCTAAGAGAAGGAGAGGTGCGCCTATATGGCCAGCTACTCCGCACTGGGGTAAAGAAGAAGGGGTAGACAGAACAGAGCAGAGGATACTGAGGAACATTAGGTGGTAAACTAAATGTCGACGCTTTGGTGTGTATTCCTGCTTCTGTCTTAGTGAACTGCGCTTTGATAATGAGCTCCCTTGGATAATAAACACTTCAATTTCATTAAAATTCTTTGTGGATTCCGTACTTATGCGCCCGAGATTTTCAAGAAATTTCCCATCACCGGTACCTTGCCATACTGATGTATACTAGTCTACTCCAGCCTCAGTGGTGTGAATAAAATTAGTTTCAAACAGATGACTGCAGTTACACCAGATGAGGAGGACTGAGCTGAGACAATGATTTCTTCACATACGATAGACACTTCACTGACACTGCATTGGCATTCCTGTATCTGCAACTAACGCAACCATGACTAATAACTTCTGCAGCTTAATTACGTGAAAGCTTAGACCACGAAACAATGTTAAAGGGTGCAAGTTAGACATGATCCAAGCTATACCCAAAGAGGTTATCTTTCTGGCTTCATTTGCATGCTCAAAATTAATTGCACACAGTATACATAAGAAGAGCTAGGAAATGTTACTACTTGTACATTACATGCTAAGAACGGTTACAAGCAAAAACAATTAGCTATAGATTGCGGAGGTATTTCACAGGCATTCACCTATTCCGCCGGCCCTGTGCCTCTCCCTTTTACACTCGCAACAGATCTGAGCAACAGCTGAGCTATACATCACCTGTTGCTCTATCTTGGAAGGGTTCTGCAAGTAATTTTTCACTGACCCATTTTCGAGGGGAGGTGTTGCATGCTTCCCACCTCAGTAGTGCAACTGGTGCCAACAGGAGAGCAAGCACAAGAGACACTTCTCTGGGACAGCACAGTGTGTGTACATGTTTTATTCCTTTCGTCCGACGGCCCTTTGTTTAGGCATTGCCTTGTACCTAGAGCGAGCGTGTACCTCGTGTTGCTTCATTTCTGAACACTAAGCCAAAAAGCGCTCTCTAGTGCTTGTGCGTGATCGTACTATGCCAAGCCACACTCATCGGAGACTCAAGCCAACGGAGCCCTAGCTCTTGCGAGCAGGACCACTGACCATCACGATAGTATGCAGCATAGCTGTGGGAGACACTTTTCCCTTAGCGCCGTGTCACGGGAAGCCATCCACCCGGAGCAACGTGCTGGCGGTACCGTTTCTGTATTTTCGCCCTTGGCGTGGCGGCTTCTTTCGTTCCCTTCCCACTCCGGGACTAAGCTTGTGTGCAGTGTTGGGTGTCGCTGGAGGCAAATAAATCTGCCTTCATAAACTTGGGCAATACCGTGTTTCCTGCAGAGCAGGTCTCGGTACCCTTAAACATTGTCCGAAATTAAATGTCTCAAATTTAATATTCCCTAAAGGACACAAACAGGCCATGCTTCTCAAACAAATACTTGCACAGGAATGCAGTATTACTGGCTAGGTTAGGGCAGCTCCTCAGCAATACTATGCCATTCATTCCAGATGACATGACATCAAGAGAAAAATACTTGCCAAGAGGTTTGCGTAAGCTTAACCACAAGCTTCTTGATAAGCTCATTTGCCTTGCTATTATGTCTTCTGGCATGAATGGCATTGGTATTGGAAAAATAAGCATCTTGTTCATTTTCCACAACATTTAGTTAAGCAATCATATATCAAGGTTTCTTTCCTATGTACATAGCTGCACCTTAGCCTATACTTTGAACTGCTTGTACATTCTGGACCAGAGGTAAAAAGTGCATGCTAATGTAGTGCCCTTGCACTTAAACTGTCACAGTCTTCTGGGAGATGAAACTTGTGATGTGCCCATGCACACAGCACCTCTGGTCAAGCCATGTTCAAAGGCAATTCCAACACATGTGCACTATTTCACCCATGTAACTATGTCTGGCCCTCGTGTGACAAAGTACACTTCCCAATCGATACCAGCTTTACTTCACCTTTCATGCAGCGCAGCTATGGACATTAGGTTGTGAATCAGCTCGTTGGTCGAGTGCCTGTACTATCTTCTTGTGTTCCACCTCTTTTTCCTCACTGCCACTTGTTAGTCCTTCTTTACTCCGTCTCTTCTCCGCCTCTTCCAGTGGAGAGCATCTGCCTGAGGCTGGTCTCTCTGCCTTTCCCCTTTCTTAGTTCTCAACTAAATTTAACACTTACTTTCATACATTCAAACACTCGAAATCTGGCAAACACCTGACAAGCTTCAGTTTAGCAGTGAAGTGAATGTATCATGGCCAAGTACAATACTTTCAACATCTTATTTTATAAAACTCTGTTTTTGTAATTTTTCTTTTTCACTTACTGTATTTACTCGAATCTAATGCGCACCTTTTTTTCCAATAACACTGGTCCAAAAATTGCATGCGCGTTAGAATCAAGTATGACCCTAAATCTGCGTTACCATATTGCCATCGGCATTAGAAAAATGGCCGCTTCGTACACGCTTCTAGCCTAGCTGCCGTAGCCTTCTCCATGTGCATACCTCCATGTTGTATGCGTAACCAGGTGCTAAGTGTAACCTAGTCTACCAGCTGTCTTCCCGTTTTCTGCGTTTATTCAATCAGCATGGAAGCACCAACTGCGAAGACACGCCAAGTCCATCATGATGCCGCATTTAAAAGGAAAGTTATCATGTGTGCAGTAACGGACAGAAATTGGGCCGCATCACGGGCGTTCGGAGTTCCTGAAACTTGTGTGCAGGACTGGTGCAAACAGAAGGAGAATATTTTCGCCAGCAAAGCAACAAGGAAGGATTTCAGTGGACCGAAACAGGGCCGCTTCGCTGAAATAGAAGAGCTGCTCGCGGAATACGTGCAAGAGCAGAGGGCGGCACAACAGCCTGTGACGACCGATCTGCTCAAAGTACGGGCGATGCAGTTAGCCCTACAGAAATGGCTAAGGCGGAGTGACTTCAAAGCGAGCAGGTACTGGCTATCAAATTTTATGAAAAGAAAAGGCTTTTCTCTTCGAAGGCAGACAGGAATATCCCAAAAACTGCCCTAAGAATATGGAGAGAAATTGCAGTTTTCAGCGGTACGTTTTGAAGTCGCGCCATAGAAACGGCTACCACTTCGGACAGATTGGAAATGCTGATCAGACGCCGCTCTACTTTGACATGCCTGCCACCACCCACAACCGTTGAAAAGAAGGGGCAAAGCAAGTGCGCGTTTTGCCTTCTGGCTACGAAAAAACTAGAGTCACCACAATGCTTTGTTGCACTGCGCATGGGCACAAGCTGCCCCCATTTCTTATCTTCAGATGGAAGACGCTACCGAAAGGAGTAGTGTTTCCAAGTGGAGTGATTGTGCATGAAAATGAAAAAGGTTGGATGACCACGGACTTGGTCGCTGACTGGAATGATAACGTTTGGCGGAAGAGATCCAGTGGCAGTTTGGGTCTGCGTGGGATTCTTGTACTCGACGCGTTCAGATGCCACCTTGACCAGCGAATCAAGGACAAGCTGGCTGCATGCAAAACCGACCTTGTCGTGATACCTGGCGGCATGACATCGCAGCTCCAACCACTCGATGTTTGTTTGAACAAGCCAGTGAAAGATAGAATTCCGGCGCTCTACACCGAATAGCTTGTCAGTGGCTGCCACGAATTCACACCCGCCAATAAAATGAAGCATGCCTCGCTGCAGGACTTTGCTGGATGGGTGAAAGATGCATGGTGCACGATCCCATCTGCCATGGTCAACAAGGCCTTTAAAAAGTGTGGGATTTTGAATGCCATGGACGGCACCGAGGATGAAATGCTTTGGTCTGTTGATAGCGATAAGGAGTCGTCTGATAGCAAAGACTGATATCTATTGCCCCATGCGACTCATACCGGTGCAGTGAAAATCTTGTTGGCAAGGTACGCCGCTTCCATTTGTGTTTTTATTCATCACAACTTTAGTGTATTGGGAATAAATCTGTTTTTTTTCCAAATGAGAGAAAATAGTATTTCTATATGAAAGCATGAGGTGTGCGGTATTGTATTCTTTTTTTTGTCAGCCTGTCCCACCGTACTGAGCGATTCTTGCACAGCAATCAACAATTACATCAAGGGTCATATTTCTCAACAATCACTCCGTATCTTACAACAAGCCCCACATTCGTCTGAATATCAAATCACCCTCGTCTGGATCCCAGCACACGTCGGCGTTGTCCACCCGCACCTCACCTACCTCAATGACGTTACACACTCCGTAGCACGAGGACTAGTCAACCGTGCCGGAGACGGTGCAGGTGCACCCGCAGGACGCAACCGCCTTACAAGATACAACGACCTTGTGAAGTCATTTTACCTCACAAGAAGAACCTTCCCCACCCCTCACTGCAAGTTAAACAGAGCACAGGCAACCACCCTTCTCCTGTTACAGACCAATACATACCCCTCCCTCACACGCTATCACATCATATACCCCGACATCTACCCGAGCCAGACGTGCAAGATCTGTAAAACTCAATCAGCAACACTCCCCCACATGCTTATGGGAGTGCAAACATCAATACCCAGACCTTAATCCCATGACCCTCTCGTCGAGATGGGAGCTGCGCAGGGCAGCGTGCCATCTCGACGACCAACTCTGGGTGACCCAGCAGGCCTACGAAGTGGCGAAGAGGCAAGACCTAGACGTCCCATCGTGGGAGGTCAAGGCCCAGCGGACTAAACTGATGGTTCTCATTAAAGTTCACTCTGTCTCTCTCTGTCATGGAAAACGGGTGCGTATTACAATCGAGGTTTCATTTTTTTTTTTTTTTTCACGGAAAACGGGTGCGCATTACAATCGAGGGCGCGTTACAATCGAGTAAATACGGTATACCTTCAAACCACTCACCAAGCAATCTAAAAAGTGACACATAACAACCTCCACTCAATGCCTTTGCAAACATGGCCAAAACAACTTGTAGTACTTGGCATTCCTTTATGTGTAATCTTTCAGATCCAAAACACTGGAGATGGATTATGGGTTTCAGCAAGGGTGCTTACTTGTTATGCGCTGTTATGGGTGTTGGAGGTCCTTTGTTATTGTTCTGGTGGTTGTTGGAGACGCTAGACTCGGAGGCACTGCGCGACAATGAGCCTTCCGAGAAGCTGTTACGGTAGCGCTTCTGTGTATCTGGAGTTGCCATCTGGCTGTCTACCTCCGTCAGGTAGTTCTGCAAAGAGTGCATGCATTAACCCAATCACACCATTGTAAGGCATCTACAGCAACCAGCCCCAGCAACTTTCCCAGGTAAAAAATAATTATTTAAAAGACCAGAAAACATCGTATTTTAGTATCATTCGAAGAACCCTGCCCCACAAACCCTTTACACTACGGGACAGTTTCAACTGCCGAGCATTGCTGAAAGGCTCAAATGAATACAAAAACAAAAAAGTGCAAGACAAAGAACAATGTTTAGCTTTTATTTCCCTAACAAGGTTTAACAAAGAACAATCTGCTCACCTGATACTTCTCCAAATCTGTTTGAAGCTTCTCAAGCTTGGCACCAATGTCATTTATCTCTCCCTGGATAGTCTGAGGGTCTCCCAGAGCTGCATTCTGTTCATATGAACCCTTCAGCTTGTAGAGGCCCTCTCTAATGCAAGAAAAACAAAAACACTATAAGCACAGCATCAATGAACATGCCGAGAGATAAGTCCAGAGCAGTGCTGTCAGAGCTATTGGCTCAGAACAGAAGTAGGTTTCCCATTACTAACCTAATAAGTTATATTTCAATAACAATAAAAAATCATTGCTTAAATCAGAAAACAATTAAACATGAAATTACTACATTAGGGCTGTGCAACTACATGAAATAATTGAACAACGCAGTATCCTGCTTTTCGATTTTGTCTTGAGTTTATTAGGTGCTACTCAAGATTCAGAATATCTTCAAACAATGTTCCAATTCCTGTTTTCCCCTTCCTTTACACCCAAGACAGCATACAGTGCATACATTATCTATATTGACGGGAGACTCACTCAAAATATTATTAAACACGAAAGGACATTTAACACTTTGCCCAATCATGGGAGGAGCAGACCATGAAGAATATGTGGCGACTGGAGTCTCCAGACAACCACAAAGGGCAGGATGGGGAGTGCTGGTTTGCAGTTAGCAAAACAGAAGTCACAGTACACAAGAGCTCAACCTGGCAACCTCTGCAAACTCTTCCTGCACTAATATTGGCCAGAACACGTGAAAATGCAATGAAATACTTGTTTCACACTAATTTCACCGGCATCACATTTTGGGTGCGAAATTCGGTAGCACTAAATTGACCTTTAATTTATGCAGTTAAAATCAATGTTTTTCAATAGAATAAATGGAAATACCACTTTAAAAGCCTAATATGCCAGGCTAACCCAATCAAGTGTTTCTCATTAGTGTCCCTTATAATAGATCAGCTGGGTATTACTTGCACAGTACTGCCATAATTAAGCTTGGCAGGAGTGGGGTGTCGTTTCCAGTAACAGCAAGATAGTGTGCCAGTTATTAGGAGAGCAGAAGAACAATGTTTGGAGCAAGAAATTTGCAACCACTTCTAACACTTTGTGGCTAAACTTTTTCATAAAGTCTAAAGACACCTACGCCGATACTAGTGCGAGATTTCCCTACAGGCAAGTTTGTTTATGTCTATGCCTTTTAACTAACAAATCAACACATTTAGGCGGCTCAAGATGGTAGTAGACAGAACGTCGTTGGCACACACGCAACATATGCATGCACACATGCAACATATACAAATATATATATATATACATATATACATATACACCCTCTCACGATATACTTTACCTTGTGCACTAAAGAAGAAGCAGTGGCCTTACCTAGCTTGCGTCAGTGTGTTGATCTGTGTTCGTGTCTTGTCCAGCTCCTGCAGCAGCTTTTTTCTCCGCTGATTTGGAGGCAGATTGCTGTAGTCATCCTTGAATTCATCAATGTTGTTCTGATTTAGTTTAAGAAAGAAGACAAAAAAAGGAAAATTCAGAAAATTGCACAACACCAGGCAAAACTTCAAGTTATGATACATATACTATAACAACTGTGTCTTTCATGCACATGTCATGCAAAAAAAAAAAGAAAAGAAAGAAGAAAAACCTTCCTGCTATCTATGAACACATGAGATTAAAAATAGATTAAATATGTTCCTTAAGGAGCAAGCCAATAAACACAATGGCAAAAACCAAGAACATGCAATATCCTATATGAACAAAGACTAGCAAAGATTTGGCCCGAAATTTTTTAATGGCCTGCCTCAATGCTGCAGCAGGATTCTACACCTAACAAACAACTTAAAAAAACTGCTGCCGATTTTTCAAACAATTGCTAAAAAAGTAAAGTATTCGCATTCACACACAAAAAAAAAGAACACGTGAGTATTCTTGATGGTCAAAACAATTATCAGATATAACTTGCAACAACAATGCAGGCATTTCAAATGACAAACCCGAAGCCATTCTCAGCGTAGAGTAAGCAATGATGAGCGGCATGTATGAGCAAGGTGCACGCTTAATTAAGTTCAACAAAGTGTTGCATGCAGACAACTGTGTGTGTGCAGGGAGTCAAATGCATGCTGCGCACATAATACGCAAGTGCAACTCTGCTTATTTTTTTATATAACGTACATCTTAACATAGATCCTAATGCAACCCTAAATAAAAATAACCATGCTGCAACAGATGTAAAAAAAGAAAGACCAATTCAAGCTACTTTTGACATATGGTAAATAGCTTGCTTTCAAATACTGCGGGTATTATTTTATGCATGAAGATTACACTTTTTAAAAAGCATTTAAGGCTAAAGTACTAAAATATCAGTCGATGAGTACAGAGTCCAAATGGAAAGCACTTTTAAGATCGTTCAGAAATGACCAAGCCAAGAGTGATTCGCATCAACCATGTTCCCAACAACTAAACTTGCACTCTGGGTTTTTTTACACCTGTGATAAATATAGCTAGTTCTCTACACAAAGCTCGCTTACTGATATGACAAGAACGACCCAGAACGACAGAAGTAATCCTCAGAAGCCCACCCACATGGCAGGATGGTGCAACAAGCTTCACCACTCGTGCAACTGTACTTCTCAAATTTCTCAGCACTACTAATCAGCACTACTGCTGTGGTAATACACATGCCACTTGCACCACCTACACCTGTAGTCAACGCACACTACTATCAAGGTTAAACAAAGCTTATCCTCCAGAAACTGGCTTGCAATTTGGGAAGTGCTGTTGAGAATTATTGAAACAAAAAGACCAGAACTCAATGACAGTAGTTTGCAAGTGCTTAACAAAAAAAAAAAGGAAACAAAAAGAGGGAAAAAAACGGCAGAGATTCAGACCTTCTTCTTCAGTACGACATCCCACGCAAGCATGCCAAAAAGAGAGCAGAGGTCACAGTTAAACCGCAGTGACATGCCTCTTAAACACATATACAGTGCATGTAACATGTAAGGAAAGAGGTGTGAAGGAATGAGTGGGAATTAGACGGGGGCTGGCTGCAGGCAAAGCAAGGCATGGTGCGAGTGTTAGCCAGAAGCAGTACTTGCCAGGCAGTGACCGGTTCCCAGTTTGTTGAGATACTTACGTTTTGGAAGCAGAAGAGAAATGAGGAGGAAGAACCGCCACCAACCAGTTTGTTTGTTTTGTTTGTGCGCACACAAAGATGCCACAAAAGCAAAACGGGGGAATGGAAAGAGTTGGGTGGGTGTTGGCAAGATCGAAAGTGCCATTGACAGAGAAAGAAAGAAAGAAAGAAGAGGGGATGGGAAGGGACAAAACAACACAAGCTTTTAGTCAATTATGTTCAAAAGTGTCCTCTCTCTGCTACAATTTATCTGTTCAAGTGCAACTATCGACACAACTCAAGATTACTTCGGCCAAAGAAGGCAGGGGTGCGGGGAACTGGGGGTGAAATAGATGAACGTGTATAAGAAAGGCAGCGTTTGTCTAGTCAAACCCTTGATCAGCAGATGCTTCTACGGCCTAGCATGAGGTTGGCGTAAGGTGACCTTCCACGTAATTGGGCAACAGCACAAGAAGCGCTAAATGAATTTGAAGAGGTAAAAAAAAAATAGAGGACATATGGATCATGTCATCTGTTTCTTTCTGTCCCTGTCTGTTTACTTTGACACCTTACCAGCTTGCTCTGGTGACCATGCTTCTGTGTGTAAGCCACCCAGCCAGAATGGCTGTGAAAATTTTCCAAAGAAGTAGAATAGACAAAGTTGTGAAGCAGCTTGAGTAGCACACATGTCCTTGCTCCAGAAGATACAAAAAAGGAAGGTGTGACTAGCATTTATCGCTTAAGAGAATGATCAATGCTAAGACCTACAGAGATAGAAGGCTCTGGACATTAGTCACTACCTACTGAGGTTAAATTTTTTTCCATTGAAACTTCATTGAAAATTTTCATTGAAAATTTTGGCCCAAATAGCCAAAACCAACCTAAAAGCCAAAGCATTCTCGCACAGTTAAATGCTCAGTTACAGCAGGCCTGTGCTGACAATTTCGCCCCCCTCCAAAAAAAGAAAAAAAAAAGAAATAGACCCAGCAGCCTCAAAAAAGAAATGAACAAAAATAACAATAAGCATACTCACACAAAAGCTAACGTGCGCCAAATTAGAAGTTAAGCAAATGGAAAACTAGCCTTAATTGACAGGTGTCAAAATCAATTATGCAGCAAGGAAACCCAAAAACAAGATATTGGTCAACAGCTTTTATCTCATTTTCTCAACAATTTGGTAATTATTACTATGATGTCCATTTGAACGATTTTCATTACTAGCTGCTGACAAAGACTGCCAAGCCAACACGTGAATATGCTGCATGCCGTAAACACAGAACATTCAATTCTTACTTTCCTAACACGGAAGACTTAACGAAACAAGGAAAAAGGTGCAGAAACAATAAATTAAAATCTGCATAAGTATGTGTACATGTGTTTAAACCTTAGAATCATAAAAAAAAGCAACTACTGACACATGATGACACCATTTTTTTTTTTTTTAAATTAATGTGATGAATGCATGCTCATAATCCCTTCACATACTGCATGACATGGGTCATGTCATCTGTTCCTGTCCGTCTGTTTACTTTGACACCTTACCAGCCTGCCTCATGTGCAAGCAGTAAGAGACAAGCTAAACATATTACAAGGACCACTACTGGAACAGTACAACAACTGAACATATCATTCAGTAGAACCTGTTATACTGTTGTGTCACGACAGTCCTGGTTGTAGCTGTCTATTGTTCAGATGCAAAGCTTACTTTACCAAGTTCTTAAGTATGCAAATAATACATGCCTATTAAACACGTCTGTGTAGGACCGAACAAACGAATGCAGCAATCGCGCATCAGCCATAACAGGACAATCTTCTGTCAAGTGCAACTTTCTTTGGAATCAGAGCTGGTGAACTTATGCAGCCAATGCAGTACTATTTATGCTAGAAAACAAATCAGTACGGGTCATTCGTCACTACCTCACACTGACTGCAGAGACTGTGCATACACATGCGTCGGCTACAATGATAGTTGTGCACACTGCACTAGAAGATTTTCAGTTGTATTTTAATAATGTGACGGCTGAAAATCTTATTGCATTTCTACCACCTGTTTACCCTCTATGAGTGCGAAATTGAGGTCAACCTTGAAAGACCCTCGTATCTAAAGTCGGGGATGTAACTACGTAGAGTGCCCATTTCGTAAGATTTTGACCCACACCATACATGTAATTAAGCTGGCATTTTATTTACTCGCTTCATTGACTACCTTCATAAGAGCATTCTGATGAGGCATTGGAGGGTCATCATGAAGGCTGTTAATACAAATTCATCAAGCGTAATACAGCAGTGTGCACTATTTTAGTTATATTTATGCATTGAAATGTAAAATGTTGAACACTTCTTCACAACCAAATGTGTTTTCTTGGCTTTGCTACACAAAGAAGTGAGAAAATGTTCATAACACAGTCCAAGATGATGGCACTCAGGCACTGAAGATGGAATCAACTAGTATATCACTACATTAGAGAGCTTTAGACTAGGCCCGCCGAAGCCTAGGGTGCCCCCAACAAATAGCGTCTCACCAGCGCAAATACGCCGAATGAAAACTGCTCCTTTAGGTTAGGGTCTGCACTTCAGTGCCCCTAAAATTCCCTCCAGCATTAGTCATTTATATTCCCATGGTTCAATTACAATTTCAAGGTATCAAGCTCAGTTCACCAAAATGATATGCTGGATTTTGTCAGATTAAGAGTAGTTATGATTAGGCTTAAAAAATTTCTCATTGTTCATGTTTGCATGGTACATAAGTAGCATACTTTTGAGATTGCACTCCAGAGTAAAAAAAAAGTGCACAGTAAAATATAATAATGATGATGATGAGTAGAAATGTAGTAGGGCAACAACCATGGCAACAACCATGGCAGCAGCCCGCTGCCTACCTTGTTTGAGCTGAAAATTCCAAACAGGCCTGACCGCTTCTTTTTGCCAGTGGAGATGGTGCCCCGAACTGTGTCCCCCGTGCCTCGGAACGATGAGTTCACTGTGCTGCCTGTCGTGCTGCTCGAGTCACAGTTGCGCGTTACACTCAGGTCCTCAAAAGGAAAATCGTCAGCTGGCACAAAGCCGGACTTGTACTTCTCCACCACTGTTTCAGCATCCTGCACAGGTCATTACAGTTGCCAGTGTGCCAGGGGAGGGGGGACGGTTATGCACCGTTTGAGCATGCTATTCAAACATTTTGGCATAACTGCAATAACAGCGGCCAAGGCAACCATACTGCAACAAAGCTCCTTCGATGCACTGGTACTAACTCAAGAACGCAAGGGACTGATGTCTGCTCACTGGCTTACAAAAGGGCCATCTACCGTTCTACGTCACCATTCCTACTTAGCCACCTTCCCCACTGTCTTCAACCTTCCCACAGAGCTTCTTAACTGCATCATGCTTTCTTTTTTCTTTGTTTATCCACTCCAGTAACAGCATGACAATTCAATCTTTTCCTCTGTATATTCTCATCAACTGCTCAATCAGCGCTAGGTAATTTTTTGGTACAAGACTGACTTTGCTGTCAACCTGTACACAAAGAGAAGGCACATTTCTCTGCACAGGGTGTGCACCAGAATGCAAGACCTGAGTGATGCACACAGACACACAGGAGCGCACTAGCAACCACTAGTATCTCAGATGCTGGCGCACTTCCGTATGTGTCCTCGTGTGCCTCACTCAGTCCTGGTCTTCTAGTACACGCTCTGCATAATATGAATTACCAACTTGCCAAGCAGTAACCCTCCTAAAGCACATTTTTCAGTTGCAAGAGGTGCTTTCCTCAGATCAATGAACAAACCCATGCAAAAGCACCAAGCAAGCATTCCTTTACAGCAGCTTTTAGAGGCATCTTGAAGATAGGAGCAGCAACTTTCCAACATCCTGTTCCCTTCTGAAAGAGAGACTTGCATGCCATATGGGCTTCACAGCTCATTTTATTTCACTTGAGAAGGCATTATGTGGAGTGTGCAAAGAAGTAGTGCGATCATGCCAGGTATGTCTGCCTGTGTGTGACATTATGAATTACAACAGGTGACATTAGGGGCCAAAATATTGCAACGATTCTATTCCAATCCTTTTTGAACTTCAGTATTCCGAGTGGCACTCAACCCACTTATCGCTTGGGTTAACCGGCCATGAGCAGTGGATGATAAAGGAATAGAATTGCCAGAAAGGAATCTTTGCACTGTACTAGCCATGCTTTACAAGCACAGAATTCGTGTTTCAGTTCTCATGTACAGATGTCCCATTTTCTTTTAGAAAAACTTTGCACATCGGAGCCGATCTAACGTATCGTCGATACGCGGAAGGGGGTACACATCCTGCTTGGTTACGCTGTTCAGTTTACGGTAGTCGACGCAGAATCGAAGTGTGTTATCTTTTTTCTTAACGAGCACTACCGGAGACGCCCATGGACTGCTGGAAGGCTGAATAACGTCATCTGAAAGCATCTCCTCTACTTGCTTCTTGATGATCTCCCTTTCTTTTGGTGAAACTTGATACGGGTGTTGGCATAACGGTCTTGCGGTGTCCTCTGTTATGATTCTGTGCTTCGCAACAGACGTGCGCCGTACCTTCGAGGACGTAGAGAAGCAGTCAGAAAAATCCTTTATCAGGGCATATATCTGTTTCTTTTGGGCTTCCGGGAGTCTGCGGTTGACGGTAATTGATCTGTCGACACTGCAGGTTCCTGGCAGGGCAGTTGACGTAGTTAGGCTGCATAATTCGGTCGCTTCACAGAACTCGTGGAAATAGGCAATAGCTGTTCCTTGTGCGATGTGTTGGAATTCATTACCGAAATTTGTAAGTGCGACATTTGCACGGCCATCGCTTAACTGAACAAGGCCCCGAGCCACGCAAATACCTTTGTTGAAAAGGAGCTCTATGTTTCCATCCGCTATGCCTTCGCGGTCATAAAATCTTTCGTTCTCCACAAGAACCATTAAACTGCAGCGTGGCGGCACAGTTACGTCATCGTCAACGACGCGCAGTGCAGCGAGACGTCGCTCCTCCGATTCTTCCACAGGTATAGCTTGTTTTGTCGAGAAAGATACACTGGACCTACGTAGGTTAATTATGGCGCCGTTAGCTTGTAGAAAATCCATTCCCAATATAAGTTCCCGTGAACATTCTGGCAGTACAATAAAGTCAGAAACGTAAGTGAAGCCTTTTATCGTAAGTCTTGCGGTGCATCGGCCAAGGGGCGTAATAAGATGACCGCCTGCCGTGCGTATCTGCGGACCAGTCCACTTCGTCACAACTTTTTTAAGGTGCTTCGCCATCTTGAAGCTGACTACCGAATAATCAGCGCCGGTGTCGACTAAGGCTTTCAGCTCGCATCCGTCTATTATCAACCGCAAATCTGACGTAATCGTTTCGTTCCTGCACCTGTAGACTGGAATTGTCTCGTCACCGCACTGGAATCGCGTTGGAGGATCTTCGTAACTCTGGTTATCAGCGGCCTCACCTCCACAGGTCGCTTGCTTCAGTTTTCCTGGTGTGGGCTTGGTGAACGACGCCTAGGCAATCTTGGAGACGCGCGTGGGCTTGGCGATCGGTAGCGCATGGGCGACGGTGATCGTGGTTGACGTTGGCGAGGAGTAACGGGGCTTTGGCGCGTCGACAAGTATTCTTCGATCTCCGCTGGCCGTTTACCGTTTCGGGGGCATGGTGCGCTTAAGGGAAAACCCCTTAACCCAACTTGACGGTACGGGCAGAACCTATACAGGTGACCCGCTTCTCCGCAGTGGAAACACAGAGGCCTGCGCTCGTGGTCACGCCAGACGTCACTTTTCCGGGGCCTTTGTTCCACAATACGAGGTGCACTGCGTGCTAAAGGCTGATAGGCAGCCGGTGGTTCCAGTAGACGAGGTTCACTGCGTACTGTAGGCGGGTAGGGAACGGTCGTCGCAACTGCTCCATTACTGTGTACCGCGGGTTGCCTGAGTACGTCGGCGTACGTTGGGATGCGCCGCGTCGGCTGTGGCTCACGCTCTGGATCCCGTATGACGTTCCTGAGTTCGTCCCGGACAACATCGATGATAGATAGTGCAGCTGGAGCCTGAGGTATCTGCAACTTGTTGAGCTCTTCCCTGATCACTGACCGGACAAGCTCCCGCAGGGCTTCCAGGTCGTTTGGCAGGCCTCCAGGGAGGACATGGACAGGTGCGCAGCTTGCCTCACGGTTGTATTGCCGAGCCCACTGTTCCAGCGTCTTTTCGATGGTCGTTGCTTCACATCTGAACTCGGCGACCGTGCGCGGTGGGTTGCGGACGAGAACTGCGAAGAGTTCCTGCTTTACTCCACGCATGAGATGGCGCAGCTTCTTATCTTCACTCATGGTGGGATCAGCACACTTGAACAGGCGGGACATGTCCTCGATGTACATCGCCGCGTTCTCGTTTGTGAGCTGGTTCCTGGCTTGAAGTGAGATTTCAGCCTTTTCTTTACGATCCGTGCTGGCGTACGTCGCTAGCAGTTGTCGTCGAAATTCCTCCCAAGAGGTCAAAGAGGGTTCGTGGTTTTCATACCACGTTTTTTGCGAAGTCTTTCAAAGCGAAATATACGTTACGGAGCTTCTGTCTCTCACTCCATTCATTAAAGCTCGCCACTCTCTCGAACAGTTCCAACCAATCTTCCACGTCTTCGAACGAGTCACCATGGAATGTTGGCGGCTTGCGAGGTTGGCTTACGACTAGCTGTGCCGGTGTTACCTGGGTAGTCATTGTGGCGTGGTCCGTTGTGGGAGTTTCTCTTGGCAAGAAGAGAAGAGGGCCGAATTCGGGCGAGTCACCTCGAAGACGGCGGCTGGTCCGCTGGTGTACAGGTGTCAGTTCCACGGGATGGACTCGCGGGTTGTCGGGGCTACGCTGACTTTCGTTCGTGGGGCTTCGACTCATACCCCGCACCTCCACCAGAAATGTAACGATGTTAGTAAAACAAGGATATTTATTAAAGGCGAACTTGTGCCCACAAGTAAAAGTAACTGCGGTCGTGAAGAAATCCGCGGCAGTTGCGTTCTCAGACTGGGCTCGAACCGTCTTCCTCTTCTTCTCGCGTGACACCTCGTGCGCGTGGCGCATGCGAGCCGGGTCCAACTGGCTGCGCGTGCCACGAAGATCGCTGCCTGTTGTAACTGAACAACACCACTGTACGGCGTGCATAGTGCCCAATGCAAAGGGCGCGCAACTTGAATGCCACCAAGTTTGTCGTGGCAATATCAACTATATGCATAGAAAGAACTAAATGAGATGTGTACTGAGTTTGACTGCATTTCTAGTGCCTGCAAACTTCGGAAAGTGAAAAGAAACCTTGTTCTCACTGTCCTAAATTGGAAGTAGGGTGTTCACCAGATTACCTTGCATCAGCCCTGGTCGCGTGTGAAAAGAGCATAACATGCTCCTGCATGGAGTGGGCTTCCGTAATTTGAGCCGTGCAACTAATGTAAAACAAACTCTTTGTCGTTCATTCATACTACAGGACATATTTGTCGATGGGCTTGGTGGATTCCTGGCCCAAACGCCACCTCGAGCCGCAACACGCAATACAGATGGTTTCGCACATGCCATAGCAGCAGCATGCCTGTCACCCCAAAAAACTTCTGGCTGCAAACGTCTGAAGTCAACTCCAGCACCGTGGGGGGACCTCACTGGCAGTAAAGATCAGATATATTTTTTTTGTCAAAAAATGTACTTCCCAACTCAATCTCATGTATGTTCAGTCTGTGTGCATTGCAGCAAAATTGATTTGCAAAAGTATGATCATTTGGAAACCAAAGGAGTTGGAAAATTGTGGGGCCCCTACACTGGCAGACTACTGCAGCATGCCCTCCCCATCGCTGCCCAACGAATTTAGTGGGCTATTTCAGAGGGCGACACGACACTGGAAGTCTCCCAGGGTTCTCTTTGTAGACAGGAAACAGATTTTAAACTGCTGGCAAAAGATATAAAGCATACATTTGGCAGGAGGATGCAAGATGACATGTACAAAGAAGAAAACACCTCACCTTTTTTGGGTCTATGGAGTCGGCCGCTACTACGATTCCGTCTAGACACTTGATAATGATAGGAATGACTTCTCTGTGAATCTCTGCTGCCTTCTTTATGTAGTTCTGTAGAGATGCCGTTCTGCGTTCGTCTAAGCTCTGCAGTTGCTGCAATGCGTAAGTGACAGAAACAAATTCAATAGGCAGCACCTCTCAACAAACAAAAGCTTTTTGCGTTACTAGCAGCCGAAATATAGACAATTTAGAGGGTCCCTAAACCACTCTGAGCTCGAGAATTTGCTATGTAGTGGCAGCTGTGTACCAATCCACGATGCACATAGTGCTGCAAGAATTTCACGAAATGATGCCACCGTAGCAAAGTTACACAAGTTTGACGAACAACTATGTGGCCATTGTGGTTTCTCGCTGGGCTTCTCTAGTGTCCCCTAAGGCGCTCCCCTCCTCCCAATGTAGTGCAGTGGAAGCTACGGGTTACGTCAAGAAGGGCTCTTGCATTGTCCACCTCCGACTGCAATCTGCATAATGCTCGCTGAATTGAAAGTTCATGAAAGGATCAGTGGCACACAATGAATTCCCTCACTTGTCAAAAAACACAACTGGCTTTCGCCACATTGGTGCTCTCGCCCCTCATTGATTGACCAATCAACAGCTCTTACCCTGGTGATGCTGTGCACGTGACCCTGCTGGCATTGCGAATAACAAACCAGAAAAGCCCATAGAGAAGGAGAATGGGATAGGCTGTCGAATTTCTGGCTGCTTTGGGGCGCAGTGCTGCTATGTTTGCCAAAGATGATCACTGCAGCATTGTGTATGTAATACTCATGTTTATTTGAAATCTGCTAAAAATGTTGACAGTGGTTTAGAGGCCCTTTGAGACCCCTCATTTATAACCAAGAGTTGCAATCCTTTACATAGGACTGAATGTCTTTTGGTGCTTAATCTTTTCAACTAAAGATAATTAACTTGCCACTTGTGTATCTTCTTTAACAACAGCAAGGTGCCACCTGTTTCACTATATTTCCTTAAGTATCTAAGCAGCATTTGAGAGAAGTGAGAAAGGATTTTAGAAAAAATAAGTTACGTTTATAACATATGTTCACGAGAAGGGATCGTAACTCTAGTAAGATGCCCATATTTTTCCATGTGCCATCATCATGCCTATTTAACACATAAGCACAAATTGTACACATAAGCACATAAACGCATAAGCACAATTGCCACATTTCAGTGGCAGTATTATTGTGCCTATACATGTCATGTCAGTGCCTAAACTGGATTTCAGAGCCTAAAAATGCCTTTGTCTGCATTTTTTCGAAGCCTTATTTCGTTTATAATGTTACCACCTGCTGATTAACTTGGCTGAAGGCAGCATTACTAGCTTTGAATCAGACTAGAGCATCGCTGAGAGAAGGGCTTCAACTGTGTTATGCCACGATACACTTAAATGTGACTTGTAATATTTATGCGCTCACTTCACGTTTTTAGCTGACATCAAGAAACTTGAACGTTCAGGCAGATCCCTGACCCAGAATGTGGGGCCTATTTTGGACATTCATATTTTGCGCCACCATACCCAATGGACCTGTTGCTGATAGAGTTAGTTCGAAACTTATATCTGTCTCAGACAAAAATCCTGGGTTTTCAGTACTAAGAGTGACAAGCAAAGCTTCTGACCGGCAAACATTCTGGAGGGTTTTAGATCACCTAACATGCCCAAGTAAAAGTATGTGCCCGTAACTTCAGTAAATGTTGAGTGTTCCTTTTCTGCATACAGACCAATATTAAGTGAAAAAAGGGCACAACAAGGAATTTCAAAATCTTGAGATGGTGCTTGTTTGTTATTACTTTCACGACTTTTCTCAATATGTCCAGCCACACTAAACTTTAGATAAATCTTGTAACATACGCAACTTGCCTCATTCCATTTCATCGAGAAAATGAGGTGAATTTTATAAAACAGGGGTTTAGTGGGCTGCATTTCTTAGAAAATTATCATTTATCCTCAGATGTGCAGCAGAAGTGTTTGTTAATTGTGCCAATACAAGCCTAAAGAACAGCATTTGGCACTTATAAATGCTTTAAAGGACAGCTTTAGTGCCTGCTATAGGTGCCTAAAACAGCATTTTTTAGTGCCTCAACATCTGGTCTCTATTCACGAGTGTAATTCTTAAGTTTCATTTTTTGACATGCAAGTTCTAAATGCATGCAAATGACTCCCACAATTTAAATCACCCAGCTGCTCCACAGAGTGAGGAAGAACTTATCCAAAATCGTTGTATTCCTATGAGGGTTACAGATCTCAGAGCTTTTCAAAAATAAGTCAATAAAGTAAAGAAACATGGGAGTCGATAAAAATATTCCCCCAGTTCATTCAGATTTCTATGCTGCTAATACACAATAATGTTGCCGCAGTTCATCTGTTTTATAAGCCAAACATAGCAAATTGCAGCAAGTCTACTAATCCAAATACTTTGCGCCATCAGAGAAAATCATCGCAAGTCCACCCCTGCAATTTCGTTTTTAGCAAAACATGTTTACAGCATATGTATAACATTACAGGAAAAAAAGTAAAGGCATAAGATCATGCTTGTTTCAAATACCTCACAACACAATCGTCTAACAAGTAAGCGCTAAGTACAAATGAAGAGTACCCTAGTTATTGATAAGAGTGTCATTATGATGGCAAGATACCATCACAAACAGTATGTGATGCAACAATCTGGTTCTTGAACTACTCTTAAGACTACAAGGTAAACTACATGCCTTTATGTTGGACCATGGCAGGCAAGATCTTAATGTATTTTCATAACAATAAGTTCTTGTTGCATTAGGAGCACACAAACTACTTTTAAGCATGTAAAAGAAGAATAAAACTTACCTCAAACACTTTTGGCATGAGTTCAGTATAATGCTTTCGTTGGAGCAGGTTTGTCTTCTGTAGCTGATTTGCGTAATCCGTTTTTGAGTCCTCGCAAGCTTTGTTTTTAGCCAGCGAGTTTTGCTTTGCCTGCAGTTCAAAACATTGGTTTTACTTAAACTGTTCAAGTTGCATAATTTCAGTGATAAGAAAACAAAGCACTGTACTGCCAATGGACAAGCCTAGTTTGTTGCGCAACCATGAGCTAAGCATTCCACTGAAGAATATAACAAGCACTACGACTATCCGAATGATATAAGAGATTCAGGCCATTTTGAAATTCTGAACAAAATGTGCTGCTTTACATCTTGGGAATATTTATTAGTATTATAAAAATTCTGACAAAAAAAGAAGAGTCCAGTGCACTGAGAGTGGCTTTTGCAAAAGGGGCCCAACTAGTTGCTTCTGAAAAACTAACTATACTGAACATAAATGCAATGCTATCGATTACTGTCATAAATGAGAAGCATTTCATCAGGTTAAGAAAATGAAATAGCACATGTGAAGACGTCAATAATGCACAAGCCCAAAAGTTAGTAAGTTGTGCCTGCTTAGGAAATTAAGACAGCATCATGGAAAGCTTTCATACACCATGATGGGGGAAAAAAGTAATCTAACGGGATCACTGAGGAATAGCTATGGGCTGCCAACCCAAAGAAGTATCACTGAAAAAGGAAAGAAAATAAAGAAACAAAAGTGCACTATATGAAGAAGGTGACTAGAACTGAATTTTCCCTGATGCATTTTCCACAATGTAAATACTACTAAATATTGCTCTAAGAAATTTATACATATTTGCTTTGCCTCAGCAGGATTGAAGAAAACACTCAGCATGATAACAGGGCATGGCTGTCACTAAAATAGCAAAGGTGAACGGAATCCACTTTAAGAGAAATAAACTAAGCGCAAATTTTTTTTACTGATTTCATTCTGATGATATCATTGTTTTTGTGTAGACAGTGTACGTGAAGCTCTGAAAAGAATAAAAACAAACAACACATGTCATGCCACTGTTACACTTTGAAGCTTCTTGCATTTTGCTCGGAGGAACAAGCAGGCCAGTACAGGTGCGGATACAGACTGGAGTTTCCAGCAAGCCAGGCAGCAGCCAGCAAAGTCGAATACACCATGCCAGCGATACCAGGATCACTGAAAACTTGCCCCCCATATAGTTAGGTGCGCTGAAAGTGGCCCGCTGAAGTGAAGTGTCAGCCGTTGCCACAGCGCCATGCGCACAAGTATGCGGTGAGCGAGCACTTTTTCATTTGGCGAAGGCACAAACTCTGCACCCGCTCTTTAAGAGTGCACCTGAACTGTAGGCCAGCCAAGCTAGCGCGCGATGCACTCTGGCTTGGTGGCTTCAGCGTGAGATCGGACATGTTCTATTCCCACACCAGCCATGTCAAATCGTGCTGAATGTCGCCAGTCGCACTGGCCGCGCATTACCAAACCAAATAGAACAGTCAGCAGACAATTTGGAGCAAAGCATTCACTGGGTCAAGTCAGTGTGAAAAATTTTTTGTTCTGACTCCTTTCTGAAGTGGGCCCAGGCAAACATTACCCTCAAAGCACAATGTCTTAAACTTGTTACAACATAACAAAGAAAGATAGAAGAGCTAGGGGATTATTCACACAGAAAGGTACACCACCAGTACAAACAATATTGTGTCATTTTGAAGTGGCAGGTTATCTAAATCGTGGCACATGAAGCAAGTCCTCCACACTTAATACTGAAAGATGAGAATGTACAAATACAATAAGGTAGGATTTAAAAAAAACACTCAAATTGCAGCTATTGCTTTCCCACATGAACAAATTTTGTCGTTCACTGTTTAGTCATTGCATATGCTGCTTGCATTGGCGCGCTTACCTTTTCCAAGTCTGCCCTGGAGAGCTGGAGGTCAGCGTCGGCCTTAGCAAATGCCTCTTGAGCCTTTTCAGCTTCTCTGAACATCTTCTCATAGTATTTTTTACTCTATAGAGAAATTGAGAAGGAAACGCAAGTGACAGCAGTTGACTTCAGGGAATTGAGGTGCTCACAAAAGAAGAGCATGACTATTTGCTCTTGCAATAGAGGTTGAGCGCCTATGTAACCGACATAGGTAAATTCTTTGTGCTCTTCTCTGGAGCATGCAAGGCAGCCCATACAATCTCGCAAACCTACTTCAGATTGTCACAGTAGTTCTTTAGCTTAAAACAGATGCAGCCGTCTTCATGGTCTTGTAATGACACATGACTTTAAGAACCAGCAAAAAAAATTTAGCCTTCACATCTCTGAACAGACCTGTCAATAACCAGTTACGATGGATGCCAATAAGAAAGGAACACCTAGTAACCAGCCAGAATTATGAGTACTCCACAAGCACAAGTTCAATGTCACTTAATGACAGCAAAAAGCCAATTCTTATCAAGGCAACAGCACCACGGAACAACATTCAGTAGTAACAAGCATTGACTGCTGTACAGGTGTCTCCTATTACGATTATCTAAACAGTACAGTACCATGTCTCTTCTCTTGCTAGATTAATACTAATTTTGAGTAGCTTGTGCCACATAACTAGTCAAGACTGTTGATAATGTGAATATTGACGATAGTGCACTCGCCAACACAACTTCAGCATGCTAATGAAAAAAAAAGATTTTATGTACGTTTTAAATGGCTCAACAAATACCTAATGCGGAGAAACATAGCAGAAAGAGAGGGACAGAGCGTAAGAGGGAAATGGTACGCAACAAGCCCCTACTATTCAGCCACTGCTATATTTATACAGAGTTTTTATGTTATTACAAATGGCATACATTATCTTTCCTAGAGCATTACCTTTGGGACCTTACTTTGGCAAAAGCTAATGCATAGAAAGTTAAGTTCAACATAAGAGAAAGCCGTTTTCAAGGCGTTTCAAATGGTGCACCCCAAAGAAACAATGCAAGGACAGGATGAATGACCTGGACAAATGAAGCACTAATATAAACCCTTATTTATGGCAAACAAGGGTATATAATATGCAGCACAGAAAACAAAATACCAGCTAAAAAAAGGAAAAGAAAAAGAAAGACAGCACTTGGGTGCGATCATGTGAACAAAAATGTGATTTCCTTGGTGTCAAGTGACAGCACTACTTTTTTTCTTTTTATTCACCAGTTCTTTATTTTTCTTACAGAAAACCAAAAGTGTCAGGACTAAAGGTGCTAACATGCACCTAACTGAGGCCCTGACCCCACCTTAGGGCTGCACTGCTTTGCACTGTTTAGCCAAACAGAAGGGACATAAGGCATATTTGTCTTTGTACCCTGGTCCCTCCAGAACGAAAAATCTGAGAGATAGCAATTTCTGGCAACTTAGGCCCTACTGAGCAATGTTGTGTAGTCTCAAGGGCATGCATGACAAGGGTGTTTCAGGTCATATTGTGCAATAGCCAGACTTCACTGCCAAAGCAGTATTCACATATTGTGGCAAGCAAGTCAACTGGTCCAACTAACAAGGGATCAGACGGCTTAGATTAACTGAAATGTAGCAAAGGAGAAAAAAAACTGGATAAGCCATGTCATGCACAGCTCTCATCTCCGATGCACCCATTATACCACACTGACATAGCATAAAATACATTGTCACAAAGGCAGGATTCGGGTTTGTCTTCGCAGCATGCAATATGCTTTCTGGTGTTTACCGAAATGTGAGCAGAGACGGTCCCCACTCGCACAAATGTAAAACAAGGCATGCCCAAACACTTCTTCATTGTCACATCGGCACCATGTACATCAACCCCTTTTCCTGCAAAAGTTGCCATGCTGGTCAAGCAAGGAGATTAATAACAATCTGAGGCGACACCAGAAGAACTTCTTCTTGGCCTAGTTGGTACTTGCTGTAAGACACAGTTGCCGCTAGAAGGTCACACATGAAAACAAACAGGAAACAATCAACAACCTGAGCAGCATGAGCAGACATGTTTGCTCCTTGAAGGTATTATGAGCTTGCAACCAACCAACAGCACATTTTTAAAATTGTGGCTGTGCATTTTATCCAGATTCATTAAATCTTGAGACGTTATCATGACCAGGACACTGGGAAAATTTTAAAAGCTTTCTGCACTAACCAGAGGAGTGGCAACATAGTGGGTAGACCATCACTACTCACTTAAGAATATGCTTTTTTTTTTCATTATTTCCTCTCTCTCTCTAGCATGACTGCACGATTCCTAGTTCTTCCTTGTTTTCACTATTTCTCCCATTATGCTGTTCCGTTTCTCTTCTGAATCCTATACATTTGCCCTGTGAAATGAAGGTTGACAGTGCTTTGGTTGTCCACATCACTCACCTTGTCTTGTCCTTGCACTCTTCATGTTTGCAATATGTACCCACCAGCCTAAGTCAACACTCATCCTCCAACGGCATGCTCAACAAGCAGCCAACCAGCCCATATTGACCAAATTAATGCTATTGCAGAATTTTACCTTGTCAAGAGATGTTACAGAATTCTGCAGAGCTGTCTGCAGTTTGGAGCCCTCAGACAAAAGCTAGGGAGGAAAGAAAACATACAATGAGTGGACAGCCATCTCATGCATAACTGTAGAGACAAAACATGTTCTCAGTGAAGCTAAACAATTCTTAAGACTTGACTGTAATCTCACAGTTCAAGCTCCAAAGCAAAAAAGTGCTCATGAGCATTATATGAACACACACAAGTCTTATGGCGAAATCAAGAACCATGGGCTAACCCCGCAAGTAGTAAACAGGAAAAAAAAAAAAAGAAACATGCTCAGATGCCATTAAAGCAATTGTTAAAGGGCTACTGAAACACTTTTTGATCATGGCAAGAAAATGTTCCCGATCTTTTGACAATGGTGCCATGAATGTGCAACCTAAATACAATTTCTCTGAATGCAGCAGGGAACCGACAAGGCATCACACTTATCTAATGTGTTGTTCAGCTTCAAGGACCAGTCTTTCAGGGCCCCTTTAAAGGGATCATCCGGTGGCACCATAAATATTCTGATATTTAAAGCCTGTAGTGTACTATGTCTACTTTGTCTACAACTACTTTTTCAGGCATCAGCGAATCACAAAAAATTTTATACAATATTTCTTATCTTGGATATAAAACATGACACCATATGGCTTAGCTGACACAGTATATGACATAATAGGTGGCTCGATGCCCAGTATGCACTTGCAGACTAACGAGCCAAGATGCCTAATGTGTTTAATGTGAAAGTGCGACAGCAAATCTTGAAGCGACAAATGAAATATTGAGTGACAGAGACATGTTCGATACATAGAACTACCTATGCAGAATTTCAGAAACGCTTGAGATTTTCACATTAATTATGAATCGCAAAGCATTCTCAACCTAATGCTTCTGCCAGCCTTGCCCTACTGACAGTCACCTTGCATTTAATGTAACTTTTCCCCAAGTTTAAAATTGATCATGCTGTGCACAACATGCTGTACAACATTAATTTCTAGTGTTGTTAGAGATATGCTAGAAACAGCTTTTTAGTGTGCTTAATTTCGTTTGAGAAGCAAGGTAAAACACACATTGCAAACTTCTCTTCTGCTTTTGATATTAAAAAAAAAAATTATGCACAATGGTCGCATTTTGATGGGCACATGCTTCATGCTAATGAGGAAAGTTAAGTTGCAAAAAAAGTAACTAAGGTAGAGCTTAAAATGTGGCAGCACCCACAGGTATTATGCATGCTGATTTGCATAAATTAACACAATATGCTAGTATTCTAACTGACTTGGAGAGTCTCATTGACATCCCAAAGTCTCTCCAGCCTCGCCAAGTGCCTGTGCACTGTGTCGCCAGCAATCCCATCCCAGCACCATCCCTGGCTATCACGTAACAGATCAAATCACATTCTGCAATCATTACTGGCTCGGTCAGTGATGTATGCAGAACTTTAGAACAAAAATTTATTGCATTTTCCTTTAAAATTTGCTTTAAATGCCAAAGTCAGTAACACACATACACGCATGCACACAAAGGACTTTCAGACTGCTAAATACTGAGGTAACAAGTGCAGAAATAGACTAGTGCCAGCCTCGTCTTCCATACCCTCTTGCGTTCCTCTTTAAGCTCCTTGATGAGTGTGGCCACTTCCCTGTTTATGCTCGTAGAGAGGTTCTCTGCGATGAGTTCATGCTGACCAGCAATGTCGTTGATTTCATTCAAGACCAAGCAGAATGCCTTTGATGACGTGTAACTGGAAAAAAATACAAATTGTTAACATGCAGGCCATATGCAAAAGAATAAAGAGGAGTATGGGAGGGAGGGGCAGAATAAATTTTAAAACAAAATGGGCTGCTCACTAAGATACGTAGAATTTAATGGAAAGTTTTTTTTACTTCTAGCTGTAGGTTACTGAAATACTTTGATAGGAGCAGTATCTTCTGCCTGCATTCAAGACAGCTATAGCTGAGCTTCCTGAACATGTTCAAAGACAGCTCGCTACCTGTGTTTGCAGGCAGTGAAAGTAGTGTGCTGAAACTAAACTGTTTCAGAGTTGTCAAAACTCTACCACATGCTTCTAACATGTAAAGGGATAACACTTTGCAAGTATAAAAGTTGAGAAAAATATTATAATTTGATGCTTAAGTCATTTTTGAAATGTCAGACATGGCATCATCGAGATTATCATGATATCATGACATAGATGCGTCACAATAAGGTTAAGTATGACAGCACTGCTCATAAAAAAAATTAACAGTGTTGTGTGGATTTCTTCTGGCTACAATAGCATGCGGCAGCTGTGCCAGCCACAGGAACCGAGCGACTCAGCGTATCGTGACACACCCTGCCCCTGGGAACCGTAACCAAAACCGGTTTGTAAAATTAACTGTTAAAGTAAATTATTTAAAGCAATATGAAGCTTGCCAGTATTTCTTCCAGGGTTAGGATTTGGATCGTCATTCAACGAAGAAAAAAATCACAGTTTTGTCTAAAAGGTGAAGCACTGATAGCGATAGCAAAGTATTATACAACTATACGAAATAAGGTTCAGAGTTTAACCAGCCATATAAATTGCAGCAAACGTTCGCATATAACTAATTAAATTAACAGGCATGGTGTGATGCACGTACTGAAAAACAAGAAGACCACACGATGACAGCCAACAGCCACTGACACAACACAGGCGTGATGAGCGCAAACAGAGGGGAATGAACACTTTGTGCTACCTCTCGCTTCATCGAGCCTCTGATACTCGAGACTTCCAGCACTAGGTGCGCTGGAAAACTGCTGCACATGAAGCCACCAGCCATCTCGGCTCGGCCAATCTTTGTGCCCACCGCAGGTTACCTCCAAGGTAGGGCGCAAGGATATCATTGTGGCATGATACGCAGCCATGGACAGGCTAGAGAAAGAGGAGACGCTATGCAGGGCAGGTGAGGGCGCAGCTGCATTGCTTCTGGAGACTTGTGTCAAAATTGACCAATAAGCGCACTTTCACTGCTACAAGATTACTGATGAGAAGTTCACTTTACTTGAGGGTACAATGCACTGGCATGTAATGATTTATTGGCTATGCACAGTGTGTAATGAAACCACAGGACTCAGCGAGGTGTTATAATTAGCTTTGAGTATGTGTCAACATTTGTGCTTGTGTATGCAAGTTCATGGAGTGCATGTAATGTCATCATTCACCCCTTTTCACCGATTAGGTAGAGTAGCATGTCAGACCTGGGGTCAGACATGCTACTAACTTTTCTAGCTTCAATTAAAGCCACCATTATCTCTTGCCCTCAGCAACCGCATTTATTTTTCATCCCAGATGACTTTATCGCAGGCATTAGGCACTCCACATTCACTCACCAAGTATTCACATTTTTAAGCATTGCTTCAGATGGAGTATTCCTGATAGCCTTCCACAATTATCTTTAGCCGTGCCACATTTTACATGTGTTTTTAACTGGTCACATTTACAGTAATTACGGAGTTGATAGCTACCTAAAAAAAGCAACTAATGCGAGACAATCGTTTCATGTCAGTTGTTAAGCCAATAAGTTATTTTCATGCCTACCGTGCTTTGTTTCCACCGAAGCAACCTCTAATAAGCAGTGACAAGTGGTAGCAGTAGGTATACAGTATGTTTCAGGTGCTCAGGGACCTCTCACCAGCACATGTTTTATGGCACTGCGCATGTCATGTGTACAAAACGGCCATTCCAATGAAGTCTTTTGGGATCAGGCTATTGCACATTATCATGTGGTTCACTGCACCTTGCAGCACAAAAATTGTTTAGCAGCACACACTACATACAACCACTCAAACTTAGATGTGCGTGAAAGTGCAATAGAGCTCCGATGCTTAAAACTTGGCTAGTAGATCCCGAATGAAATAATACTGAAGTCGCAGTTGCCATGTGAGGAAAAACAAGAAACATTGTATTGAACAGTGTATTAAAGAATTTTATAGGCAAACTGCAGAGCATAACATGAAGATGCTGCAGCGCTGTTATTGCTTACAATGGCATTATACAACAATGAATTTTCTCTGAAGGGACTATTAACCCACGTGATGAAGTATTCAAAGGTTACTAGGCAAAGACTATTGCTCAAAGCAGCAAACAGCAAAGAAGGGAAGTGTCAACATAGCTGTCTGCTCTTTAGCAATTTTGCTTAGAAACATTCAGCTTGTCTATAGGATTATTTTGTGATCCCATGCTACATGACTAGGCTCAAGTGTTGCAACAGAACAGCAAGAGAAACAAAAACATGACGCCTCTTTTGTTGCTGCTATTGCTAGCATTTCAGCAGAAGCCAGCATATATTTACAAACAGCACATGGAAACTACAGAAAGAGATACATTCTAGCTCTTCACTTTAAGCTGAACCTGGAGACAAAAAGATCCGACGCATTAGAAGTTATTAAGGAACTCCAAAACACAGATGAAACAGGAGAGGTGGGCACTTCGATTTCAAATGCTCTAACTTACAACCTTAGCATACTCAAATAATTTTTCAGCGCAAGGAAAGACAAGGATGATAGAGAAGCATGCATGGACAGTACTGCTGCTCCATTGTCCTTGTCTTTCCTTGCATCGAAAAATTATTTGAAGATGAATTGTGACCAACTAGCCTGACTTTCAGATCTTTTCCCTTTAACCTCAGTGTTGCCTGCTTGCACTCCACTTCATGCCCCAGTTGCCTCAAATTTCTGTGCATGCATACACAGTTGTCATGAGGGTCAGACACAACTGGAGATGAAAAAGAGTCTAGCCAGGCTTAGCTGAAGCTTGTTTCCTAAAGGTCTAGCGCACAGCTGCTTAAAGGACAATGGTGCCATGAAAAGCTGAGTTCTCCGTGGTAAATGGAAGTCTAGAACTGACAAAGTTAACTGCACAGACTGTGCAAATGAAGATCAAATGTGCCCTACAATTCCTGGCTGCATGCTGTCTTCGAAAGACGTCCAGCTTTCTTTTTTTTTTTTTCCTTCATGCTTCAAGAAGCTCCTTTGTACAGTATTAAAAGCGAGAGAAAGGCCTAACAGGTAACATTTTAAATGCACCTTGCAATTGTCTGAATGATTAGGAACAGCTCTAAGTTGCAAGACCAGTCAACATATATGCTCTTCCCATGACAGAGTTACTTGTGCAAGGAGTTCTGTAGAGAGCTGTTGCATTTTGGGTAATCTGTATGCGGCATTCTGACCACTGAAACTGTCCGCACAGGAGGGCTGCACATGGAGGGAGAGAGATCAGGGGAGAGATCACTCATAATGTGAAGCTTTCTTTCCTCTCCCACGAGCAGTAAGGTCACACCACCACTGAGCACACATGCATGCACAAAAGCTGGACCCTTATCCCTTCTCCAAGTCGTGGGGCAGCGCTGGAAATAACACTCCCCCATCTTCGGACAGTGAGATCACACCACATGAAAAAGGCATGACGTCATTGTGGCATGGACAGTCGCTTGCAGAGGGGACATGGATTTCTTGCTAATGTATGTGTATACCCCTTAAAGGTCATAGCCATGTCCCTTGCAGAGGGGACATGGATTTCTTGCTAATGTATGTATGTGTATACCCCTTAAAGGTCAAATCAATAATGTATGTGTATACCCCTTAAAGGTCAAATCCATGTCCCTTGCAGAGGGGACATGGATTTCTTGCTAATGTATGTGTATACCCCTTAAAGGTCATAGCATCCGGTCAAGGGTTACAGTCTTCCATCAAGTTTAGTGAACTGTGGCTAAATAGCACAAAGTATTACCACTACACACTTTAGCTGTAACTTGACCGCTTCACATCACCTTACAAATCTCAACTTCACATTGTACTTTGCATGTCTATGTAGGACTGCTAAGTATGCATGTTACATGTTGAATGTCTCCAAATGTTAACAATAAGGAGGGAAAAGTCACATATTTCATATAGGACAGTTGTTCTCCAAACTATAAAATTATTGACACTGTAAAGAATTCAGCATCCACATAACTACCCTCTTTTCACTTTTTACCAGCACTGCATGCCTGTGGTTTTCGTCATTCTCCAACAGCCCTGCCAGAAAATTAAAACTAATCAAAGAATCGTTCAGCCTGTATGAGAAAAAAAAAAGCAGTAAACGCATCTTAAAACAGATTGCCAAAATCGTGCCTTAGGTCATGCACGTTGTGCATGATTCGTGTCAGATATAAAGTACGATAGGCTTTATATGACAATGATAGCCATGTCTATCTTACATTGCATGGCCAATACATTGCCAATATTGGATAAAAATACAGTGATAAGGAATAACTGCAACCATTAATATAATGATCAAAACAGAAACATAATACTTGCCTTCACAGAACTGAAATATAACAAGGAATCTAAGTTTTAGGTGCAAATATAGCTACAGAAAAGCAGAAGGCAAGTGGTCTTACATTACACTTATCCCCATGGATACAATGTACCCAGAAAGTAAATGCCCCATTTTAAATTTAATAATTTTCAAAACTGTAAATCAGTCCCGATTAGGTCAATCTTATTTTGCAATAAGAAAATGGAGAATTTTGACACCATGAAATTTTACATAGCTCGCATAGAGGGTTATCCACAAGTTTGTGCAAACATCAGGCATTAGAGATTTTTACAGAAACTGATGGAATATTTGTCGGGGCATCTCAGACTTGTTTCCATTTGATCGAAAATTGCTTGCTTGGCTTTGGGATACTTCTTTCTTTACTGCACATCCTAAGAAAATGTCACATGTCACGCAAGAGCTGTGACACTTTGTACAAGGAGGCTAGTTCATTTGTTTGGCGAGCCATGATAGCATTTCAGGCATCATATACTACCATCTGCATCACAGAAAAATTCTAGGTTCCTCGTGTTCATAATGAACATGGCTATGCTGCATAAGCACATAACTTTAGAAATTATCAGAAGTGTAAAATAGACACTGACTTTCCGGACAGGTGTAGATATGCTAGAGCTTTGCATACCACAGTCAAGTTTTGTTACAGTGAACAACAGTATGCAAACTATAGTATCGTCATCATCATCAGCCTGGCTACGCCCACTGCAGGACAAAGGCCTCTCTCATACTTCTCCAACTACCCCGGTCATGTGCTAATTGTGGCCATGTCCCTGCAAACTTCTTAATCTCATCCGCCCACCTAATATTCTGCCGCCCCCTGCTACGCTTCCCTTCCCTTGGAATCCAGTCCGTAACCCTTGATGACCATCGGTTATCTTCCCTCCTCATTACATGTCCTGCCCATGCCCCATTTCTTTTTCTTGATTTCAACTAAGAATGTCATTAACTCGCGTTTGTTCCCTCACCCAATCTGCTCTTTTCTTATCCCTTAACGTTACACCCATCATTCTTCTTTCCATAGCTCGTTGCCTCGTCCTCAATTTAAGTAGAACCCTTTTCGTAAGCCTCCAGGTTTCTGCCCCGTACGTGAGTACTGGTAAGACACAGCTGTTATATACTTTTCTCTTGAGGGATAGTGGCAACCTGCTGTTCATGATTTGAGAATGCCTGCCAAACACACCCCAGCCCATTCTTATTCTTCTGATTATTTCAGTCTCATGATCCGGATCCGTGGTCACTACCTGCCCTAAGTAGATGCATTCCCTTACCACTTCCAGTGCCTCGCTACCTATCGTAAACTGCTGTTCTCTTCCGAGACTGTTAAACATTCCTTTAGTTTTCTGCAGATTAATTCTTTAGACCTACCCTTCTGCTTTGTCTGTCCAGGTCAGTGAGCATGCATTGCAATTGGTCCCCTGAGTTACTAAGCAAGGCAATATCATCAGCGAATCGCAAGTTACTAAGGTATTCTCCATTAACTCTTATTCCCAATTCTTCCCAATCCAGGTCTCTGAATACCTCCTGTAAACACGCTGTGAATAGCATTGGAGAGATCGTATCTCCCTGCCTGACGCCCTTCTTTATTGAGATTTTGTTGCTTTCTTTATGGAGGACTACGGTGGCTGTGGAGCCACTATAGATATAGTGGCTCCTTACTAGTATACAGTAAATTGAATGTCAAAAGTGTTGGTCATACTTCCAAGACTAAAATGTGAGATGCCAGATTGTGTTGACTAGAGAAAAACAATTTTTTCTTTATGGTTAAGTTTATATTTTCAAGTGCCACCTTTTTTTTATATTTAGCTCATCCAGCATGCAAAACAGCAGAGTACAAGCACTTTAGCATAGAATAGACCAGAACTCATTCAAGTAGCACCTTGTACTTATGAAGATGAAAGCAATTTTAACTTTGGCAAAGGCAACGTAAGCTTCTGCATCAAAAAGGATGCAGCACAACCTATTTATGGGTGGTAGCAAACCACCAAAGTCACAATTGCATGATGCAAGCCGACTGCTCAGACAGCCTCACCTCAGAACTGCAACATAAGATGAAACTGCTCCCCTCAAAGTGAAGGCTAAAATTTTAAAGTTGGTGAAAAGAGTGCATAGTTTCTGTGCCTACTTTTATACAACCACTAAATATTGAGTGCATTCTTGCTTTGGATGGCAACCCATTAAAGATACGTTTCACAGTAAAATATAGAAAGCTTACCCATTGTCCTCATCATCTTTCTTCTTGGGTTGATAGCTCTTTGCAAGCTTCCTAAAAGAAGAAAGAAAGAAAGTCAGTGAGTGGTCAAACTTAATTAATGTGGCCTAGGTGGAATGAATTGCTGTCCTTTTGCTAAGGGCAGGCAAGCAGTGTTTGCAGGTGTGACCACGCACATCCTCCATGTGCATTCACAATTGGTGCTACACAGGCAATGGCAATGAATGAGTCCTACCCATACCACAGAGAGAGAGAGAGAGAGAGAGAGAGAGAGAGGTTAATGCAATTAAATCTTTTATAAATAATGACTGGTTCTCTGTGAACAAGACAAAGTATGCTGCGTGTTGTTCATAGTTTTACTGATACACGGATGAGCTGAAGCACAAGTGGTTGATGCAACTACTTCGAAGACATGCACCTTAGACGATCCCACAGCTTGTGAGGCCTGATGAGCAACATTATAGGCAAGAAATAGGCAATGAGAATTTGTGTTCTAAAGTAACAGCCACACCACTTCTGCCAACAGCACAGCTGCAGCGAGCAAGAAATTTGACTTCAATGTGCAAGAGGATTAATCACTTAAATTCTGGGGCTTTCCGTGCCATAACCAGAATATGATTATGAAACATGCCATAGTGGGAGACTTGGAATTAATTTTGACAACCTTGTTTTTTTTTAATGTGCACGGCACACGAGTGCTTCTGCATGCCATCGCCATAGGAATGTGGCTGCCATGAACACAATTCAACCAAAGACCTCAAGCCCAGCAGCGCAATGGGACTGCAAGAGGATTGCAATTACATATGCAAAAGGATGGGTGCAGCTCCTATAGAAAAGCTGAAACGGCTCCTACAGCAACAAATTATGCTCACAAAAACCTGTCAAGAGTAGAATTGATGGACCAATATTATGCTGTGTCGCTACCTCTTTTTCTTTTCAGGCAATTTAAACCAAGGAAGAGGTGTGCTGTCTGCAACCACATTTTCCTAAGCAACTACTAATTCATTTCTTGATACAGAATAAACATATAATTTCTAAAGATGTAATCCATGGTGACAGCCCAACTCCATATTTGCCTTTAGTACCTCCTTTAAAACCCTTTAGGTGACATGTTTTTCCCAAGCACAGCAAATTAATGTTGTCTAAATAAACACACAGAGGCTTTAAATTCAAATGCCACTTACTGGCAATATGTTCTTGAGCATTTTAGAATTTTTAATCCAGAAATTCATACAATGCGATAACCAGTGTTTCTCTAGCAACATCGCCTTTTCATTGCTACCACTGTCTCTAAAAGACACCTTGTAATCAACGTTGAAGTACTCTGAATAAGAGGTAAGAAGTTCGATTTCTGCATCATTGAAAAAATATGCAGGCCTTTGGCACCTGTCTGCCATGTCAAAAAGCGAGAAAAATGGGTAACATCAACAGTCAATAAGCTTTGTTGCACCATATCTCGTATAAGAATGACACTTAAAGGGCTCCTCACCAGGTCTGGCCATTTTGAGCTGACAAGCGCAGATCACACATTGCGCAATAATGATCGGGTCTGCAAAGTATTACATTGCTATGCGCCACAGAAAGAGCTGAAATTTCAAACCGAACGTCATTTTTCCTTCTCCTCGCGGCCACCCCGCTCCAAGCCGGAGGATGACGTACTCGTGTACCTACGCCTACGTACTGGTGTCCGCAGTGTGACGTTGCTCATGGTGACACGCGACTTCGAGAATTATTCAAGACGTCTGTTATCTGTGTGATCAATTGCTTGAATTGAAGTTTAGAGAAATAATAAAACACATGAAGGGAATATCTGCATGTCTTTTGTTTTACTTTGCACTAAAGCAAGAGATGTACTTCCGCTTTGTCTGCTTGTTCCCATGGTTGTGCAGTCACGTGCGCAGGTACCAAAACTATGCCATTTTCTACAGTGTTCCAGCGTGTGATCATGCTGTGCGATCCGCTTGTTCTGCCTCAGTATTCGTGTAGCACTGAATTATACCACTAGTCACGTTTCCTCGCGCACAGCGCACAAAATCGTGCACTGCACGAACGAGACAACAGCTCGCGTGCGACGCCGTCAGCGGAAGTTTGTAGAGCCAAGAAAAAAAAGCAAGAAGAAAAAAAATTTTGCCATGGCCTGTGACGTATGCGTCACATGATCATAGAGGTCTGGTATGGGAGAACGCAGGGAAGGAATTTTGCTTGCGGAGGCTAGGCTGGGCGAGTGGGGAGAGCGTCTGCTTGGCAGTGGAGCCCGCCTGCTAATTTGATGGGTTTGCGGCACTGAAATATTTCTATCTCAGCTATTAATGAGCTGATTTGAAAAATTTTTGTGGCCAGAACGCTCCATAGAGCACACGTAACAACTTCCAGTGTATAACCAAAATTTGCTATGGGACCTGGTGAAGAGCCTTTTAAGAAAAAGATATAGAAGGTGCTGCTTGTGCTACAGAAAGTCATGCGAGCTCGCATCGCACAGACATGCGCTCGTGCCACTGCTTGCACGTTCGTCATCTTCCACAGCTGGCTCTGATGCCGCTCATCATGGGGGGGGAAAAAAACAAGAAAAATAACATGAAAAAAAATATATATAAATTCAAAGTTTTAAGGTCGAGTTAATTCAGGCGCACGAACCCACGACCTTTGGTGGGAGGAAACAAGCAATAGGAAATAATGTATTCAAATGTCAAGTAATTTAATGAACGTCTCTTGAGCACGCAGGCTGTCGCCTTCACCCTCTTTGGCATACGCTAAAGCGACTTAATTTTTTTTTCTCCCTGATGGAGACGCTGGCCTCATACGCCGCTTACGGCAGCACAAAAATCGGCTACAATTTGTTTCTGCCATGAAATAACTCGTAAAGTGACCTCGAAAGTGCGCATGTGATAAAAAGTTGCGCAAAATAGTAAATTGTTGCCATGTTTTCGACTCGCAATCGGTCAGCGCAGCCTCCGCAGCAATCGTCTCTGCGAAGAGACATGTTTTCACGTCGCTACCAACGGCGTCGGGAAAACTAGTTGCATTGCCACCACGGTGTCTACAAAGTTGACATTTCCAAATTCTTTGAGTGCCTTTGCAAAATTCCCGGAGTGACACAGAACTTTGTTTTATGTCAAGACGTGCTGACATGTCCCCCGATTCTGTCACTCTCTAGTAAGCATGTTAAAAAATAAAAACACGACTTAATCTAGTTTGAATGGAAAAAAAAATTAATTAAATTATGGGGTTTAACGTGCCAAAACCACTTTCTGATAATGAGGCACGCCATAGTGGAGGACCCTGGAAATTTTGACCACCTGGGGATCTTTAACGTGCACCTAAATCTAAGTACACGGGTGGTTTCGCATTTCGCCCTCATCAAAATGCGGCTGCCGTGGCCAGGATTCCATCCCGCGACCTCATGCTCAGCAGCCAGTTTGAATGGCAAGGAGTTGTATTTATTTTATTCCAAAAGACAACAGAAGAGAGGGGTTAGTGAAATGCGCAGCGAATAAAGTATCTTCAACTCGATTTGCAATGGGTTTTACCATTTTTTCGAACACTTTCAAATACGAATAAAAAAGAGATGCATACAGAAGCAAATATTTTCGAATATGAGCTATTTCTACCAATTGATGGCAAGCTCATTGATATGAGGCCTGAACTTTGTCACAAGTGAGATTCTCTCTCAGCAGCTGGAAAGTCAACCTCAACTGCCCTGACATACTCTCAACCTGCGCACAGTGCCTCAGTGTCATGTTTCACTGCTTTAAAAAGTTTATTTTGGTTTGGATGACGGACACCTGCATCTCGGCGTCAGCCAACACTTTTTGAGCTCAAGCTCCTTCAAAGAAGCGGCAGCCCACTTCCTTTCCCGTTCATTCCTCAATGCGTCGCTGTTCTCGTCCTCCTTCTGCTGCGCGTTCGCCCCACAGACCATTTCAAGCATCGTTCTGGTCAGTTGTACAGTGAACGTCCGAAAAATTGGGCAGTCCGACAAAATTGAATGTGTCTTTTAGTGCTCTTAAGGGCTAAAATCACCACAGGCACGTCCGAAAAAGTTCTGAAGGCCTGCCAGTACTTATTATGCATATCGGTGCTCGTACTGTGACATGAGACGGCGGGTGCCCGCGTGTATAATTAAGGAATACATTATGCCCCGTGACAACTACCCGTTCCTACGCTTGTCATGCTTCACCGCAATACTTTGCTAATGCTTCACCGCGTAACATTGCTTTACGGAGAGGAAGCTGACTTTCGGGAACGAGTATTATGAAACGCGCCGTGCATTCCGAGCTTCGAAGTCAATCGTGAGGATTACAAAGGCGAAGTCGGTGCCAGTGCTGACAGCGGAGAATTCTTTCAATGAAAAATACGGCACCGAACGGCAAGAAGCTTAATAGCGAACGTCGAAGCAGCTAGGCCAAGCTTTGCCTCGGTGGTGGCTACGACTGCCAGCGGACTTGTGTGCAAGAGCACTGGTTCGAGGCGGCGACATAATCAAAATGGCGGCGGTGGCGGCTTTGATTAATGCCGTTTCAGACTTGTGATCACGGCAAAAAGTCCAGAAAATCAGGCGGCGAAGGGTTTTTGCGTCCGAAATTTCAGACGTTCTTAGTGACCATGGGGTATGTGGTGGTGCCGCGAAGCCATCCGAATTATCGGGCATGTCCGAAAAATTGGGCGTCCAGAAAATACGTCGTTTACTGTACACTGGCAACTCCTCCAGCCGACGCGACGTCAACGACGATTCGTTACGATTCCTGTCACTCGAGCCAGCATTAGCACGGCTTTCGTTCCCTTTCAATAAAATTACAGCTAATTTTCCCTGATAGAAGCACAAATTCCGTGAGTTCTTCCTGAGTATTTCCTGACTATTCAAAATCCGTGAGGATTACCGGTTCTCCCGGTTGGTAGACACCCTGTGCAGAACATAAATGTGCAGACGTTGATTGTGTTGACGAATATAGGTGCTTCATTACGAGCTGTGGACGGATCGCAAGGGCCGTCACCGCGGATCCGATGGCCAGCGAGCTATGCCTATACCTATTTTTAGGGCGCCAAAAAAACCACACACAGCACACAAGAGAGAGCAACGAGCTCTCTTGTGTGCTGTGTGTGGTTTTTTAGCATCTTAAAAATAGGTATAATGAATCAATACCAACTTGCCAAGCAGGAAGTTCTGGTAGGCCTATACTGTTTCCTAGCGATCACCAGCACGCCGGGCTTGCTCGTCGGCGTCGATAAGCGGCAGAAGTGGACAGAGTTTGTGCGCGCCACTGGACGTTTAGAAAGCCTTACACACCAAGTGGACACAAATAGCCCTAGACTCTAATATTCAGCTAATAAAGACTAACTTCGTCTTTTCTCAGTACGAGAATTGTTTCTTTCACTGGTCCCTCACTCATGCATTCCGCCCCTGCAGTAGACCGACAGGATCTATATACATCTCCATCGGCTCATGGGTTGTATCGCAAACTACCCGGTTATGGACAAATGTGCTGTCAATGCATGCTAAGTTGCAATAATGATAAGTAACAAAATTCTGCTCAGAAAGGGTCCAAAAAATAAAAGCCGAGGCGGCCAGTTTTACGGCGCAGGTTGTCGGTGCTCGCAGTTTCATATGTCCTGTAAATATGAAAAGACTTTAGGAGATTTGTTTGCATTAATACTCCTACGATTGTTTTTGTGTGATCGATGTAGAGCACGATTTGTTGTACCCGGGTTCGTTATAATCGGCTTTGAGTGCTGGCTCGCAGAGGCGCGGGACTGCATATATGTGTGCGTGTGATTTACCAGAAAGCCAAATGTAAACGAGTCGAAGACCCGAAGATGTGGCAGACAGAGAAGGAGAAAAGATAAGGACGGGAAGTCAACCCACCTGAGTCGCGCAGCGTAGTCCGTCTCGATTGTCGAACGGTCCTTGATGAATTGACTAAAGTTCTCTAGAAACTGCAGGCCCTGATGAGTGTGCTGGGATATCTTGTCATATTGATCCTGAAACGAGAAGCAGAACGCAGGGTGTTAGCCATAAGAAGAAGCACGTGAGCAAATGTTCGATGTTACCGAAACGGTAATGATCACAAAATGCTGTCATGGGAAATGCAAGCACTGAAGCATCTTAATCTCAACTATTCCCAACGTGAATCCCAAAGAGAAAAGATAAACAAAAGTCAACACTAACACGATAAATCGCAGTACCAGCAACTGACTGGGTACTTTATGTAGATTTGATGCCGCAGGTTCCTGGTTCTCTGAAACCTTGCAAATGATCCCACACTCACAACAACACAAATCTCGTTTGATCTACAAGTTTAACACCATAAAAAAAAAATGGAATAAATGAACGCTCCCGTACTCTCTCGGCCTTATAAGGCGAATGCACCTCTATCTAAATATTTCCCGTTGCCTTTCATCTTCGATAAAACATCCTCTTCCACGGATACGATTTATTTTTCCCTACGACCAACTACCCTACATTCGAACTATTATACATCTCTAATTGGCTTACGTATACACGCCACGCTCTGGGGCTCCACCTGTTGTCCGCATTCTGCACAGCGTGACAGGTCAGCTCGCAGAGACAAATGCTTCCGGTGATCCTGTTATAAGGCGACTTACCGCTCACCTAGTTCTTTCAATGCTGTTAATGTTTTTTTTTTTTTTTTTTTATACACTTTTTCTCCTCTTTATCTGCAGGTCAGCTGAAGGCACCCGTTCTTGCAGAGTTGTCGCGCACGTGCTCTGAACAACGATTTCACTTACGTCGGCGCGTCACTCCTTTGGTTCCCAACCCTTTCTCCTGGGTACGGGAACGAAGCCCATTAGGGTGACGCAAACGAACACGCAGCGCACCGCGGCATCAACTGGAGCCGGCTTACGGTCGCCACGCCTTTCTTCCTATTTGTTTTGCCAAATAAATTTTTATTCTCTCTCCTCGCGGGCGCCGCGGCGGGACGGCATCGTCCATCCACTCCAGCAGACAAAAAACGGCACCGCGTGCACTGCGACCCTGTTCACGTTTTTACCTGGAACCGCTTCTCGTGCTGCGTCTGCTCGCTTAGCCGAACCTAAAATCGCGCACTCGTTAAAGCCCGTCTTACACAAACTCTTCAGTGGCTACTCGCATAAATCCCCTCCTCCTCCTCCTCCTCCTCCTCCTCCACCTCCTCCTCCCTCTCTCTCTCTCTCTCTCTAACACAATTCTTTTGTTAACCTGTGGAAAGTGGTATAAAAACACCACATTTGCTTTTCTGTCTAGAGAAAGGTCGGACTCGGGCCGAAACGACGACACAACAAACAGTTGCTCCTTAAGAAGTGCACCGACTTTGCAATCAACCTACAACTGCTGTAAGTATTAAGGCACTCGCCTCTTCTGAGAAGCACAAGTCAAGCCTGGAAAACTTTGGCCGCACATTCAGTAAAATAAAATGCGCTTTGCGCTGGCGTCATTACCTGAGGAATGCGATCGCTACACACGTGTTGAAGCGCCAAGAGGCCAGCAAGCATAAGGAAATTAAAAAAATAAAGAAGTAAAAAGTTTTCGACGTAGTTAAGTTACTGAAGTACACAAGAACAAAGTACAAATCGAATGACACCGCAAAGACTTCATCCGAATGCAAAGCAGGTTAGCAGCCACAAAATATATGCCAAGCACGATGTATAAGCGGCCATTTCTCCGCCGTCGACACACGACACAAAAAAAGCATAAACTTGAAATCTAAAAAAATAAAAAGAAAATTAACGTCTTTTTCCTGCAACGTTTAAAAACCGGGTCAGACAAGGTGTTGGCCAAACGAAATTAAAGAAACCTGAATAGCATACATGCAGGGGCGTTGCCCCCCCACTGCAGCGCATGAATGCCACGCGGGGGTACTCAACCAGAAACGAGCGCATTTAACAGGTTCACACGGGCGCAGATTTGAACCGGAAGCTGCACACAGGCACATTCTCCAAGTCATAGCAGCACGTTGTCTCGTGCGAGAAGCAGGAAGAGAATGTAGAGAGTGTACGCACGTTGCCTGCATAGCAAAGTGGGCAGCCTGAGAAAACAACGCGCCGCTCAAAATGCGCACGCCGCGATGGGGAAATGAAACCAGACTGTCAGCATGTCGATAATTAACGAGACATCAAGGCGGCGCCTGCGCTGACTAGCGCTAGCCCGGACGGGAGTTCGGTGGCTACCGACGAGCTAAACATCGTAGACAAACGTATGCGCTCTATAAAAACTGCACAATTATCTTTTTTTTTTTTTTTTTTTTTTTTTTTTTTTAAGACTCGCGAAGCATGGATCCTTTGTAGGCCTATATATATAGGTTGCCCGAAACGTTGCACCGATGAGGCTCACAAGGCAGGCAGGTCAAGGCAGAACCACAACCAGCAACAGTCATGGGCCACTGAACGAAGACGCCCGCTGGGTCAACACTCCTCTCGCAATGATCGGGCTCGCTCCAGTAATGTCACGTTCTCTATGGTATAATGTGGGTCAAGTCTCTCGAACGCAGAAACTGCGTTTAATTCTACCAACCACTTAAAATTGCGCTCATTTTCCGCCCCAACGAGCTGTTCATGCAGTGTTGCCAAATATACGCATTTCTTTTTCAAGTCACATAGTTGTGAAAAATAACCAAATCTTCAAGTTTGTCTCTGCGGGAGAGCCGTGCTCCCTTGTACACACTTTTTGATCGGACACGCCTAATACAGTTCTCGTGCTGCTTCTTGGACGTTAAACCCGAGCGATCGATCAACTAGTCAATCGATAGATCGTGCTGAGCAGACTTGACATAAAGACGGCGATGGGCTTCTCGCGCACAATACACGCGCATACACGCTCGGTTCTTGAAAACTGGCCCTAATTACAACCAGTTGAGTATAGTAATACAACACATGATTGGGAATACATTATTGACCCGGCAATGACTGGGAGCCGCAGCAGTCGAAAGCAAGGTCGGTCGGGAATATTGTGCGTTTGGCCCGTGGTTTTTCTTGCTCGAAACATCTGCGCTTATCACTATACACTGGCGGCGAGAGCTGCAGGTGTTTCAGAAACGCAAGCGCTTCACTCGTTTCGAAGCCTTCTTTGTGGAACCACAGTGCCACAGCACGAAAGCTTCTACGCGCGTTATGTTCCTTCACGGCAGTTTGAACAGTCCAAAGAGTAATGCAAAGAAGGCACAAAGCACCGTTTCTCGCGAGAAACAACCTCTTACTGGGCTCAGCGCAATCAGATGGATGAAACCGGTGCTCATTACTATTAGGCAGCCTTCCTGAAAGAGCGGCTGCTGTGAGATGCCCTCACATACACCATGCAATGGTTGCCATATACTTTGCACGCAAGAGGTGCGCATTACGCGCAAGACTCGTGGCATGGGACGCGCCGCACAACTTTAACGGAATGGCGATCAGTATATATTCACTCACTTAAGCGAACTCCGCATTGTTAAAAATTTATTTTGTCCGCTGGTGGTGCAACATCCAGCAGTTATTTACGAGCACCTGGATGGAGCGTTGCATTGGGCTACTTCATATACAGCCACCACGTGCAGTCGCAACGAGATATCCAAATACACGGTTAGTGTAAACGCGCAACGCCTTTGCAGTGCTGTATATGGAAGAGAAACGAAAAAGAGAAGACGGGTCACATAGGTTTGCATCAGGTGATTCTGCGCGAGTGCTGTGATTCGCGCCATTTACTGGCGCCCGTGACAGATGAGAACGTGAATGGTCGAACACAATGAGAGATATTTCAAATACGTTCCAATTTACCATCAACCAAGTTAATCGCACCCTCCAGTAGACTGTATAAGTAACGCCAACACATGAACAAGAAAGCGTGACTATTTTAATTGACGCTATCAGCGCACGGAAACCGCGCCTCCCGTATTTTTTTATATTATTTATAACCATGCTAAATGTCTGGCTGATACTTATGTTGCGTCTTTTTTATTATGATTATTTTTAATGGGTTCGTGTTATTTCGTCTTGCGACAACGGTAAACGCTGCAGGCAAATCACGTCAGGAGCAAGTTCTGAGGTTGCCGGTCACACAGCTTTGACTGGTTACCCGTGCTGCCTTTGCAAACGTTCTCTAAAGAACGCGGCCGCGCTTGGGCTGCGATGTGTCCTAAAGCTTAGATACTTTATTTGGCAACTCATTATAGGGTCGTCATATGTACTTGTACAGATGGTCTTTCCGCTAACATGTGTTCCTTGTGCAGAACACCTCCGCAAGCTTAGTTGACCGTATCCACCGCACTTGGGAGCGCAGATACCATAGTCGCGGGACACATACCGTTTAAACCAGTCAAAAGAAGAATACAGAGGAGAGACGTGGCACACGCCTTCTGACTGGTTTGAATGTTGAGAATGTGCACCAACTGACCCAGACCGCAACCCTTCTGCACATAGCATGTACCGTGTCGAGCTCGAATGCACACATACCCGCGACGGGGCCGCTGTATACGGCCACAATTCGCGTCGACGACATTCCTTTTCGCGTACGTGTCGCAGAGACGTGTGCCGGGCGCCGCGCGTCTCTGCGCTTGCATTTATTTTCCCCCGCTGTGGTCGAACACCCGCTATCTGGATCAGAGAGCGTGGGCGCTCAGGGCGAAGGCAATCTACGGACACCTCCGACGACCGCGAGCATTGGCATGCCTTGCCTCGGCGAGCGCTTTTTTCCACACACGACACCCACGGACCAACAGAGAGTGGGCACCACACCCCAAGCAGGGCCTGCGAGCCCGTCCGGCAGAGCCAAGACGCTCAAAGCGAAGCGGCGCTGGCCGGCTGGCTGGCCGGCCGGCCGGACGGGCAGGCGCCACCACGTCAATATACCTCCGCGGGTGGGCCTCACGACAGCAGCTGCAAGGGGAGCCTGGCCTCGAGATGCAGCGCGCGCCGTTTCGCAACGCATTTTTTTTTTCGTCCCCACAGCGAGGGGCACACGCCCCGACATCAGTTCCCAAAGAAATGAACGAATACCGATGATGAGGGGGCAACCTGAGGTCGATACCAAGCACGTCGTGTACACGGAAGGAACGAAACCGCTTCACTGGACAGCATTCTTCTGGTTTCCCCTTAACGAGACAGCCAACACTTTCTCGCGAAGCCAGTCATTTACGACCAAAGCCCGGTTCTACCTGAACCAGTGAAGACCCGGCGCAAGCAGCGTGCCCAGCGAGTGCCATCTATTGCGTCTTCATTTCCTTAGACTGCAGTTCCAGTTGGTATGGCACGTCGGTTGAATATAGTTGTTCGTCCGTCTGGCGCTTTCGCAATTAAGCAATAAGCTAAGATGGTGGACGAGCGCGGAACTCGCGGGCACGTAACAGCAGACCCATGTCACGAAGCGTGCAAGAGAGAGCGAATACACGAAGCGGGGGCAGGCGAGGTCAGAGTCGCCTTCCGCCCGCTTACTGCGCTTACTCCTGCAAGTTGCACAGCAAAGCTTTCGGCAAACGTTTGGAAAGCGTCTGTCGCTTTTTGAACAGTCTGTGCTGAGCACAATAATGAAGCAGCCACGCCGCCCAAATTCCGGAGATAATACGCAAAAGCTGAGCTCTTACTGGCCGTCTGCTACCGTACAAGACTTCAGACCCAGCTCCCACGGTGAACATTACGTATTTCGAGTCCGCTTGACACGAGAACAAATATTTCCTCATGCTGGAATACATGTCGGTGAATGGGGTGACCTTAAATAAGGCAAAACAAACAATGCTGTCGCAGTTAATTGTGCCGGAAAGCGAAGTTTCTAACGAAAAATGCAGATCCAACGCAACGTTGGAGTCTAAGTGACGCGGAACTTTTTTTGCGTTAGCGATGGGAATGACGCGCGTTAGGGGATGACACGCCCACGGCTTTGTAGCTGTTAGCTCCGAGTCGCGAGGACGAATGCTATGCACGATGCTGGGGAGAACGTTAATGAGAGGTGCATGCACAGAAAAGTACGACACATGTGTAAATACATTCAAGGCTTCTATACCCGTTGTGTCACAGAAGCTCGGTTGTGTCACAGTAGCTCAAGCATCAGCCCAGCAGCAAGCACGTTAGATCTATAAGCGTTTATGCCAGCAACTCACACTAAAAGAGGGGATGACGGGGGCCCGCCCCCCCCACCAAAACAGTGCGGGCAATGAAGCTCAAATGAAGTCTAGGCTGAATCTTCCGGCTTAGTTTCGTTTCCTTCATGGGCTCGAAGATGCCGAGCAAACGAACATCCTCGTTGAGCGCTCAACATCCTTCTGACGTTTACACAATAAACGCCGACGCCTTATGGATGCACGGATGGATGGATTGTATGAGCATCGATGTATTATACGAGCATCCCGTTTGAAACGCGGTGGTGCCTGGTTCCACCAAGCTCGTTATATTTAGCTTTCTGCTGCGTTTGCTCTCGGCCATCGACCCACCGAATCTTAAAGTACTCCACTGCTCTTTAAAAAAAAAACACACACACACACATCAGCCTTCTTACTGTGTGAAGGACGAGCAGCGAAGCTGTTTTGTGTTTTGCCTCAATCGACGCATCTATGTATACATATGTATTATTATTATTATTATTATCATAACGTCTTCCAAGGCGACTATGACGTAACAACACACAAGGCCCTCTGGTGGTAAGTGTATAGGACGCAGGTGGCCGTTAAACCGAGCCTCGACCCAAGCGACGATATGCGTTGATCGGGGCGCAGTCAAAGGAGCGCACAAAACAAACACGTTTGTTCGTCATTTGCGATTGAGCATACTTCCTAGTTAATTAGCTGAATGAAACTTGGATTAGAGTTTTATTCTAGCGGGCAAACATGTGGATGTCCGTTGCCCTCTCGTAGAAGACCATGTATTGACAGCAGGCGGGAATTCCACAATATTTACAAATTCACTGTGAACTACGTAATCGGGAAAAGTAGATGAAACTCGGCGTAATATGTTATAGTCGTCTTAGCGGCGAATTGTCATACAATTTGTTTCGGGATAGTTTTGATAAAACCAGAGTTACAGACGTTTTCTGTAACCATGCTCCCTCCGTAGACGGCCATGTATTCACAGCAGACGGGAATGCGGTAACGTTTACAACTTCACTGTGCAATAACTAATTATGACAAGTAAATCACAGTCGTCTTAATGATGGAGTCGTCTGAACAGCCAATTGCAGTGTGATTTTTTCCAAGATACCTACGTTAGACAGAGCTACAGAGCATTCGCGAGAAACTGGAGATTAACTTTTTCGTGTCGACGTGACGTGTAGATGACCGGACATTGATCGCCGCAGGGTAGCTATATGCAGCTTCGCTGTAAAAAGACAGGTTTTTTTCTTCTTCCACGTTTTCCCTGCACTTACGCCCGCATAATACCGCATGCCACACGCCACGCCAAGGAATGTCCCGCAGACAGCATCAGCTGTAAACCATTAGGCGGATGGAAAGAAACTGGCCACCCAGACTGGGGACAGTCAAAACCAACTTGTTTCGCTTGAACACGTCGTCAAACAGGCAAGTCGCGGGCGTTGACTCGGACAACGAGTAGCGCACAAATTGACCCGCCAACACAGCCAGTCGGTCGGCAGGTCAGAAAAAGACGGCACCTAATCGTTGCGCGCAATACGCCGACGCCGCTAGCGTCTGCGCCGGAAAAAGGCCAACGAGCAGAAAAACGCTTCTATATCCTTTTCCGCGGGCAAGACAAACAATGGGCACGCAGCGACGTATAAGGACTAACCCGAGTGGTGCGGTGAAGTCCGCACTCGCCATGCCCTTCTCCTGTCGGCCTCGCCACGGCCGGCACATTATCAAGAACACACATCCTCGGTCCCTGTTAAGCCGGAAAGGACAGCGCTGGAAGCACAATGGCCGTGCTGCACGCTTTAAAGTTCGCGCAACAAGAACAAAAACCAAAGGAGCTGACAAACAGAAAGCAAGACAGGGAGAGAGGAAAAAAAAAAAAAAAACACGAGAACCGAGCATGCGGGACTCCCAAGCAGCTCGGAACGAGAAACGTCCCGCGTCGTACACACGCAGGTGGTGAGCGCGCGCGAACAATGCGGGGCGACGGTCAACGTCGACAAAGGGAGCAGCGGCGTTTTGGCAAGCTTTTGTTGTCGGCAGCAATCCATGGAACCAGCTCCCTTATCCGGGCACCAATCTCTCCTTCCGGAAGATTGGCCTCCGAGGAGGTGCCAACGTGTGTACGTCCCTTTACCGCTACATGGCACGCATAACTCGGAACACTCGACGAAGTCGCCAAGTTTTATGGAAGCTTAGCATTCGTTGTTCTTCCCGAGTAGCGGAATTAGGCCGAAGATGGTTAAACGCATCTGAAATTGTGGAAGGCGCAATGGCATGCAAGAATTATAAGGTGCACACCGATGAAACTAACGTCGCAAGGTCTTCCACGCAAACAAGAGCATAAGTATCATGTTAACCGCGATGGACAGACAATGTAGAACAAACATACGCGAGGTTGGTCATCCTTCTCCCGAAGTAGTAAAAATTATTATACCTAGCTTTACAAATACAAACGTCGTTGCATCTGTTCGGTGATGCAGCGACGTCTGTACAAACAACGCGATATTTTCAGTACCCTAGCGACATCGACGCAATATAAGCACAAGCGCGTCGGCAAGGATGATTCAGACGCAATCCACGCCGCATGTTAAGCATCGCGCGTGCGCAAGTGAGGTAACTCGTGCATCCCCTCAAGGGGGAATGCACAGGGCCAAGGATATTCCGCGAGAAGCACCGGCCCAAGACAGTGACATCACTGAGGACTAGATCCGGTTACGGGTTCGAGACACACACTCAACTCACTGTGGAACTTCGCATGCGAGGCTTACATAGTGAGCCGTTGCCCTAATAGACTTAAATATATTCTGCTCAGACATCTGCAGCTCACGTAGCAAGCAGAACAGTAGCCGATATCCACTTACATGGAAGCTGCAGATATCCGTCCAGGTGACTTATCTGCACTCATTTGTATTTCTTAAAAAGCGAAGAAAAATTCTGCTAACAATCGTCCGCAGTTCACTGTTTCGCAAAGAACAAGCCGCGGACCTGAAGTCCTGCATTTACACGACACGCGAGATATTACAGCAGTGGCCAGCGGCTTTATCTGTGCTTCCCCAAGTACAAAGTACGCAACAATGTCCTATATCGCACCCTACCACCCCTCACCCCAGGCAAACTGATGACAATGTTTTTACCACGACTTCTAGGCTGCAGGGTACACGCAGGCATTATCGCAATCCCTCAGCAGTGACGTAAAAAAAACCTAGAAGTAAGAGCACCAAGTCCTCTCGTGCACCTACGTGAAATGCCACAGTCGCCGTGCTCGCGGCGTGCAAGGCCTATAGTACGAACAGCTTCCTCGTACCTTCTAACAATTGCCTTAAATGAAGAGTTGTGTTCCTGTTGTATGTACAAAAGGCAAGCCCGCAAACACCAACAGTTTCTTGGGGTAGCAAAACAAGCACTCGACAAAGAGGAACGACCACCTTTCCCCCTCCCACCTGCATATATGCAGCGCGCAGGCTACGGCGCAGCGAATTACCGCTCGCGAAGGAATGCGGACGAACCTGCCATCGGGACAGGAGCTGCTGCCAAGCGGCCCCCTGCAAGCCGGGGGCCACTTCGCAACAGCAGAAGCCTGAGGCGCGCTATTACGTGACACAAGGTTGGAAGAATGCCTAGATGTTGCTCAGCGGATGCAAACACTCGCCAAGCGACCAAGTGGGTGCGACAAACACGCTATACAGGCGCACTGCACGGGCGAATGAACCTACGTTTCTCCAGAGCTCGACGAGATAGTGGACTCCGGTGCCTCCGCCGCCCATGAGCGCGGCGGCACCGGCCGATGAGACGGTGCGGAACAGGTCGGCTCGGGATGCCGACAAGCCGGCCGAGGAAGACGTCTTCGCCAGGCCCACCATGGCGGAGCACCGCTGGCAGATGCGTTGTCCGAGGACAGCCTTGGACGGTCGCACGGAACTTAGAAGCAGCGATGATAGCCTCCGCGCTCTGCCGTAGAAACCAGATGTCCGACAGGGAGAACTTCAACCCCGACACTCGTCACCACGAAGCGTTTGCGGTGAACAGACAAAAAAGTGCAGGAACCACGCCCAGGCCGTGATGCACCCAACAGTTGTGTCAGTCGATGGGAAGGGTCATAAAAACCCCGTCGTTCTATCCATTTCTCGAACGCGGCACAAAAAGTCTATCGGTGCACAGCAAGACCTGGGTGTTCAATGTATTGTCACACGACGAATGATATCAACTGCGCCTGCCAACGCGAGCCTCCTTTTCTCGAAGTGGCGATACCAGATCAGGCGTCGTGCCGTAGCAGTTCCGGCAATGCACGCGCGGACACGACGATAAGTAAACAATACACTGCCGTCGGGACCAGTCGAAAGAGGTACGATAAGGAGAGTGACAACAGCGCCGCGGTAGCTGCGGCGCGTCACCCGACGTCACGGTGGTCGGAATAGAGAGACGGCCAGCTTATCGGGCGCGCCCCTCACTGAGTCCTGTGAGCAACACGTCAATCGAGCAACGCTGAAGGCGGTCCGCGATGAAGAGCCCTCATCATGGCAGGAGGCGAAGCGTCGTATCGGGGCCACGTTGCATCACACGGTCAGCGCGCAAGCGTTCCACGAGTCACGGCGGACGATCCGCCGGCGGGAGGTATTCACTCGTCGGCGACGAAGCCTCGCGGAGAGCCGGCCGAGCTTCCTTCACGATGCGCTGCGCGGACGAGGGCCCGGTCCGCCTCGGCGGGACGCTGCTACGTTGCCGGCTGCTAGCGGCGACGGCGAAAGAAGCGGCGGCCAACAGCGTCTCCTTGGCCGGCCGGGCAGCCAGGCGGCGGCAGAAGCAATGCGCCCACTTTCCCCGCCCTTGCCCAAGCGGCGTGGATGAAAAGCCCGGCTACAGAGAACGACTCCCCCCTCCCGGCGGGAATGCAAGCCAACACAAGAAAGAAAGAAGGCCGGCCACTTCTACGGTGGGCAACCTCTCCTACCACCCGCTCTCTCGCGCACATCGAAGCACTGCGCCTCTCTCTCGCCACGTGTGATGGGAAACCAGAGCCTGGAACGTAGGGAGAGAAGGAAACAGCTCTCCACGGCAGCCCCCCCGACTGTGAATCCACTTTATAGTGACATGCCCCAATGCACGCAGTCAACAACGCCGGCACAAAGCGCAATGACGCCGTCATGCAGCCTCCTCCGTCCGAGTCGGACGGAGAGCCGATCTTCCAGCGAGCTGTTTACGCCGAATGCAGAGTTCACTACTTCGTCGCACCTCCGAGGAATGCAGACTTTTTTTCTTCTTCCTTTAATAAGCTACGGCTACTCGCGTAGCCCCTGCAGAGCGCGTCATTTAAAGTGAAGCGATGAGACGGGGACCATTGACCCAGCGATATTTCGGCTTCTTGTAATCGCCCCTGACAGCTGCGTTGGAGCTGCACAGGCGGTGTACAGTCGAGCGTCGGGATGTCGCCAGCGACTAAGGCCCTTCGCACAGGTACCCTTGAACGCAAGCGACGCACCGCCACCTCGGCAGAGATGGCGCAACCTTCGTGCTTGAATCCTTCGGCATACGCAAGTAGGTGCGTTCCTGCAGTCACGCGCCTGTCGCGGCAGTGCGTCGTTGACGAGCCCGTTTGCAGTCACGCTTTGGGCGACGCAGCCCACATAGGGCGTCTCGTTCGACCAGCCCCATCTCCGGGGCGTGCCCCAGACCGCTTCCGCAATACAAGCGACACTTGTCTTGTCGGGCACGGAAGGACGCTTACAGCTTGGCCAATTCTTACAGCCTGTATTTGATCCCACGATGCGGATGTCGCCGTGAACGCGAGCACTAAAGAACAAAGTAAGCCACGAAATGTGACGCGAGCCCGCTAAGGGCTTCCCAGAGCAGGCGTTTCTTCCGGTCACCGTCCATGTCGGAAACGACAGACCCTAGGCGTCACTGCAAGTAAAATTGACTATATGCTGCCGATAGTAATGACAAGCTACTGAACTGCGCGCAAAGTGCCAGAATCGGGGTGAGGGGGCAATGCCACACACAAAAGCAATGCGACAGAAGGATCGGTAGGCTCTTTCAAAGTACGTAAGCAGCTATTCCGCTATACGCTAGCGAGCTGCAGGAGACTGGATTAAAAAAAAAAGGGGGGGGGGGAGGTGCAGCAATAGAAGAGGCAAAAAGTGTGCAAGACGATATCGCATCAGCCGAACAAACGCGTCAGCACCTCGAGCCCATTGCAAGGCTTCCGGCTGTCCTCCGAGTTGCCCTAATAGCCACGGCACAGCGTGACCTCCTCCAGCTCATCCCACTCCCGTTCGCAGAAGACCCGCTGATTGCAGCGGGGCCAGCCCGAGAAGCACCCCGAGCGCTCCGTCGTTCGGCCACGCGTCCCGCCGCGCTCTTCTCGTCCTCATTAATTCCATCCCGGCTATGACTCGTTCCCTCTTGGTTTCTTGTTTCTCGTTACGGCGTCCGAGCCGCTCACGCAACGTAGTAGGCGGCTGGAGTCAACGAGGAGGGGGCTCTCTCTCCTCCTTCCTCAAGCCGCGGAGAGGTCGGTACCGGCCATTGATCGTTGGCACGGCCAGCAAGAAGTGGCCGGTCGCGCAGGCAAAGGGATGCCGCGCGGATCGCCCAAGGCCAAGCGTCCCGGTCCGGCCACGTAGCAGGCCTGGTCGTGTCTCCCTCGCAACCAGTTTCGTGCAGCAGGGCCGAAAAAGGAGACTACACGCGACGTAACTCTGTCCTCAAAGGCGGTATATATACCCCTAGAACTCCAGGCTTCATCGGATCTCCATGCTGATTAGGTCCCAAATTAATCGCGCCTCTGCGATTGAGAATATTACAAGCGGACCAGAAGGAGGCTAGAGAGCACTGTGGTGTTTTCGAGCTCCCAAATGTGGCTTCGTTCGCGTACTGCACGCCACTACTGAGGCGCTTGGCACAGCGGCCCTCGGGCTGTGCCGATGAGAAGCCCCACGGAGCAGTGCGAAACGAGGAGGCCCATTGGGGGTCGCCAGGATGAAGATCCCCACGATCAAGCAGCTCTGTAAGCCCGAGACCTTGAACCTACACAACGAAACTGCGGGTTCGCTCCGTTGTTTAATATGGGTGTAGGCACGACTTTGCACAAAGAGAGCCGTTAGCGTAACAACCATGCAAGTGTTGTGAAGTCAACGGCATTGCTAAATTATCTGTGTATGCTATACGACAGTAGCGCACCCGGGATAGGACAGCGCGCTGGCAGCTAGCGCCCGAACACGTATGGAGAGCACGTACGGCAGCGTAGCAATACCCAGGGGGAAAAAAAGAAAGAGAAATAGAAACAAAAGTTTCTCCGCAGAGATCGCACTAGACTCGGGAAATAGACTGCAGTTTTTCGTAAAACTCGGGTGACGCACATCAGAATCAAGCCTCGAGCGAATACTGAAACGGAAAAAGTTCGAAAAAAAAAGTGAAATATTTGCTGGAGCAGGTCAGGCAGCTCAATCCTAGCCAGTGATTCACTGCGGCATCAACGGCTGACGCACCTTTAAAATGCACGTTTAAGACGCACGTTCTCGCTGCGTCTGTGCTCCCACAAGACATAGCGCCGAATGAGCACGTGAAATAAAGATGACGGCAGTTCTTCCTGTCAGTGAAATCAGAAGAGCACAAGTGCATCACTGAACTATCGGTTCCAGCAGGACACGATGCGCGTTAATATTTACTCACACCAAAACGTAGTAATGGAGAGAGAAAAAGGAGGGGGGAGGAACAGGCACTATGACTGCCTCGCACCACTGCCGACATCTCAACTACACCGTGGTCACTGGTGACATTGCCGAACATTAGCGGAAGGAGGAATGCTACTTACTAGATTACTCGTTGCATGGCGAACAAGATGGTTCAGCAGGTGACTAATTGTACGGACACACGATCAACGTGGCTTCCGGGAGTCAACACGAAACATGAGCCTAAGTAATTAGGCAAACGTACAAAACGCGCCGCATACCGACACAATATATAGGTTAGCATCTGTGCCAGTCCCCGTCTTCCATCTAGTGATACGTCCCCTTACAACTGTTTGCGTGTTGAACAGAACAAAAGGACTTACGGAACGATCAACCTGGAGAGGGCCGTGCGCAAATTATTAAGTTGGCATAAGAGCTATAGCCACAGTATTGGGACCAGATCAATACATACACGCGTTAAACTATAAGGGTTCCTTTTATTGCCACCACTTATGTTTTCCTACTCCTTCAATTCATCGAAAACTACAGAAATACGCACGCGAACCATCACAAGGAAACGTCCTGCAGCACGTACAATCTACAAGGTAAGCAGAGAGAGAGCAACGATTCCTTCCCATCCCGCTTCTTCTTTTGTGCCCACCGTGTTCACAGGAAGCGAGTACCGGAGGGATGGATCTCGCTCGGGAAGGGCTACTGCAATGACTGCAAGGCGGGGAAAAAAATGAAGAAAAAAAAAACGCACAGATGCAGCGGAGGCCTCGCCTCCAACTTCGGTGCAGTGGGCAGACCTTCGCCTGCGGCCCACGCCGGCGCGACAAGGGCGCGGTCCTTCAACAGTCGGCAAAGGACGCAGCAAAAATCCCCGGAGCTGGCCACTTGCACCACAGTCCTTGAGCGGCGAGCACTACTTGGATCATGAAACGAGCGTCGCTCGAGTTTTTGTCCTGCTCGCTCTTTTTTTTTTCCTCCTCTTCCTCTTGCGTGACTGTTCCTAGGAGTCGTGCACATATCGTCGAAAGGCAACGCGTGAGCTCCAACGCCGCGCGCGCGTGCCTCCGAGCCGTTCGTCGTCCTGTCCCCGCAGTCCGACTGACAGAGGCAGCAGGCCCGGGATCGGCCCACGGGGGCACGGAAAAAGATCCGGCGAACCGGTTCTACAGCCGCCTCCTAATCACTTCGAGGGGAAGCTCGGAAGTGGGCACGACGCGGGGGCACGGCACTCGGCCGTCAGCGATACGAGCGCGTGCTTCGAGCCCCTGCATCCCTCGAGGTGTTCCTCCAGCGATCGGCGTCTGCAGTATCACGAAGCCAGTGCGCGTGCGGCGCAATAGGTCGCTTGGTTTAGCTCGAGGCGAACGCGCCGCAACTCGAGTTCGGGAAGAAATGAAATCGAAACCATGGAATATATTATATATATATAGCACGTCTTCCGCCATACATGTTTTCAAAAGGGAACAATTCACTAAGAGCTCTACGTACAAAAGTTACAGTTAGGCTATATATATCAGAGGAGCTTTACTGGAAGGCGCCGAACTATTTCAGATGAACGATTCTACAACGGTGCACTTAATTCAGGGCAGACGGGCTATCGGGGTTGTTGCACATTTATTACCTCTCTCGCCCTCTCTCTCTCTGTCGTCGAAAAGCAGCTTCTGCGGCCGCGAACCAGCACTGTCGGTCGGTCAAACGTAAATCCGTCACCGATATCGACCGGCTTAAGAAACTTCAGGAACACACCCCACGCGATGTTTATTATAGTTTCCGCAACGTCCTTTGTAATGAATGCTTGTTCCGAGAACTAAAGGCGCACGCATAAAGAACAGGTGGGCGAACCTAGGACACTGGAAAGAGTAGGGGCTTTTTATCACGAGGCACCAGCGGCATGCATCGACCTTCGATCGCTCAAGTAACGAGCCACTTTCGCCGCTGGGCCAAGGCAAACATTTTACTCTCTGCCCTTCCTCCTTGACGGATGCCGCCGAGGTGAGGAGGTCTAAGGCTGAAATGCAGGCACGGCGGACCGAGGTGAACTGCGCATACCGCAACGGCGGGCACATTAAGGATTCACCTCGAAAAGCACGGCTCTGTACGAAAAAATACAAAGTTCGCGGTGCAAAAAGGAAACACGGCACCGCAAAACAGCGAGCAATTTGGGCAGTGAACGTGCGCAAGTAACGAACAACGATTCCACGACACAAAGTTTGACCCTTCTACCGAAGCAAGGTCCGCCGCAGTGTAAGCGTCGGTCGACCTGCCGGATCTGCCAATTTGCGGATCTAAGCTCGAAATTTGTTTTCTGGCTTTCCGCAACAACCAACGTCGCGACGCAACGCAAGGAAAGTTGCGTTTGCGTGCACGTATCTAGGCCCACATAAGATGTTCCCGCAACCAGAGTACGGTTGCAGCGACGAGCACCCTATGCTGGCGATCGCGAGTGGCCATTTTCGCCTCAGCAGAGAAAATGCAGTCCCCAACATCACACGATCTGTGGACGCCACAAAACGGGGAGAACGTGCGTCGCAAGCAACTCGATGCTCCTCGCCGGCTCTGGCCGCGCTGTCGGTCACACAATACTGCTCCCATGCCACGCGGGATGCAGGAAGAGAGCGTGGGGAGGGGGGGGGGGAGGAGCCAGGACATCGGTTCACCCCCCTTCGGCAGCGCAACCGAAAGGAAGCCCCCTGCAGGCACTGTTCCGGGCCGCTAGAGCCGGCGCCTCGCTAATGCCGGCCCGATCGGTGACCCGAAGCAGACGCAGGCAGGTGGAAAGGTTATGTGTACACACAGGCGCAATACGACACGGTGAAACAGACCTCTCCGCAGTCCGCGCTAAACCTTTTCGCGCCTACTCTTCTCCCAACTTCATCCATTTCCGCGAATGTCAGACGGCTAGGGATTGCACTACAGCGCTTACCCGAAAGCTAAATTTCTTACGACACACACACACACTAGCCATTTGCAAACTAAGCCACATTCTCCACTTTTTCCCCCCTCAATAAGTACTTCGGCTGCCATGCATCCACCACTACTCCCATCGTTGCACAAATGAATGTAAACTTGCCAGAGAAAATTCGCTAAAGAAGTTGCCACTGGTGGACTCGCACCGGCAGGAACTTGTTTAGTAGATAGGTTTCTTTTTATTCTTTTTTCGTCCACTTTCACTATCCTTTGTTATTATTTATACATTTCAATTAAAACAATAACTTCCCCTATGCTTTGCTTGGCTTCATTATCTGTTAGCTTCATATGGTAGTGATTAACAAAACTCGGGCCCCCTCGGTTCCCGTCTTCGCGTTGTTACAGTATCTGCGTGAGACGACCCCCTTCCCCGCTTATTATCTCTTTACATTATGCCGCATGGCAACCCAGGCAACCAAAGAAAAAAACAACTCAATACTTTCGCTCAATGCTCTACTTTTGTGTAAATTGCGCAACAGGCATAAAAACGTCGAACGCTGTATCAAGACCGTAGGGAAATGCGCGCGCCAGTCGAGGCACACTTGGTCAAACGGGCACGAGGCGCGATAAGCCGCCCCGACCCTGTACGCTCACTGTCCACACCGTTACCTCGATCAAAGCAGGCAGGGGCCCGGCGCGTGCACGTACCGCGTCGATGCTGGCTGCCAGTTCGTTGACGGCGCGAGCCAGGGCGCGCCACAGCCGGCGACGGACGGAAAGCCGGAACGAGGAGGACACTTCGCCGCGTGACACCCGCGTGCTTCGGAAGCAGACGGAAAGAGAACCGCGCTGATGGTTGTTCCTCCTGGAAGCCAGCAAGGCGCCGACGCTCCTCCGGTGGAGGCCCATGCCACCGTGCATCACCGAAGATCAAACGCAGCTGCAGTCGTAGCGCGTAGCTAACGCGTTTCGTGCGAGCACAAAGTGTCCACCGTATCAACTCTCAGCTCAGCTTGCAGGAGGGTTGTAAGGGTCGGCAACGCGCACACACTTACAGCCGCTTCAGAAGATGCCAACCATCCGTTGTGCGCGGACACTTGGGAACACGGCAGAGGGTCGGCGCGAGACGCCGTTAAGGAACGCCGCTCGGCCTCTGTAGACGCTAAGCGTATCGGCACGCGTTTACGCAACGTGTGCAAACCACCACAATTCACAATTAACGTCGTTGCAGACTGTGACTGTTCGATGCCGAGTTCCTGGCGCGCGCCACAGAAGCTGCAGACAGAATCTGAAGGCGGTGGAGTCGCTGACTGGCAAAGACACCCGACACTTATGTCTGCAGCGCTGTTCTCCGCAAGCAGCACAAAACGAAAGTTCTTCTGCACAATCGCGCGTTGATGAAACAACGTAATACGCGATGCAAGCGGTCCAAGAGCAAACGCAGATGTCAAGGTCCCTTCTGCGTGCTCGAACCAAAACGAACACGGCGAACGATTCCGCTACGCGAAGCGGTCTCGTTTTCCGCCGTCTATACTGCGGAGCAATTGGCTGCGAGCAACGACCCGTATCACACGGGAAGGGCGCTAAGCCCTGCGCTTTCGCAGTCCACCGAGCAGGGCGCAGCCCGAGGCCAAGGTCTAAGCAGCGGCTAAATAAGGGGGCTGTTATACACAAAAAGTAGGCGCAAGGAAAGGCGCGTCGGCACTGATATGTGAAGCACGAAGAGGCGCAGCTAAGTACGCTGTCGACATATGATGCAAGTAACACGCTGGACGTGCGCTCAGCGCTTCGAACAAAGTGCGCCTGCCAGTACTAAGCGGAATGTGTTTTGTAACGTGAATTCTTATTCACGCTTTCTCGACACACTAGTCCTTTTATGAGCCGCTCACTTTAGGTTCATGTAGCAGACACCTCCAGAAACCGTAGCCCCTTCATGCGCTAAAGGAAAGAGGCGACATCCGGACAAATACACGGCGAGCGATGACACAAGCTACCTGCGTGTCTGAATGATAGAATTCTCCGAGTCAACCAAAATTGTTCCGCATGAACACGTAGCCTTTGCGTGAAATGACTAACACACCACAAGCGAGTCTGATGCGCGAAAAAAAAAAAACGCGCTAAGTGACACGCCGCGGACCACACACACACGCAGAAGCGCAAAACACGCACGCAAAAAACACGTGGATATCTTCAGACCACGAACCCACTCGAGGTTCCGCACGTTCTTCTTTGAAAGTGCCGCGCGCCGGCTCCCTCGATATTAAGAATAGCGCTGTCAAGACTCCGCAAGCCCGTGTGCAGCTGATGAGGACGGCGACCCTCCGCCAAGCTGCGCGTCCGTGAAACGCCGAGCACTGGTGGACGGCAGGAAAGGAAAATGTCAGCAAAGCAGGTCGCCTCCAAGGTTCATCACCGAGAGAATCGTCCGTAGGTGCGACGGAGCGTCCCACAACACTACACGCCGTGCGATGGAATCCATAAACCGCGCCAGTGAGTCACACACACACACAGTCAACGGCGTATATGAATTGTCGCGCCGCACAGCTCGAGTAGTGCGTCGTGATCACGGAGACATCAGATGCGAAGCGCCCCAGGCACCGCTCACGCGCCGCCGCAGGATCGAGCGAAAATTTTCGGGCTCACCAAATGATGGTGGCCGACTGAGCGGCGGCGGCGCATGCCATATCGTGCACGCGGCGTGCGCAAAGGCAGCGGTCACCGCCCACGATGTAGCCTCCTCGCGGTATACGACAGCATGCCTTCCCAATCTCTCGATGCCCTTTCTGTGTTTTCTTCTTTCCTCGAAGAGCGCTGGCCCGAAGAGAGGCGAAAGAAACCAAAACAGGGCACCTCGTTAGGCTGTTGCGCCTGTAGCGGGAGCAGCGCACGCCACATACACAACCCGATAGTTCGCTCAAGCGCAGCAGCAGGCGCCACACAGGCGCGCTCCCGAACACGGCTCGAAAACGCCCAGCTCCGAGATGGGAGAGTCACGCTGACGACGCTGATCGCGCAGCGTTGAGAGACGGGTATGCTCATTGCCACCTCACTATTTCCTGCACGTTTCCACAGTGCGGACGATAAAGCAAGCAAGCAAGCAAGCAAGCAAGCAAGCAAGCAAGCAAGCGCGCGCGCACACACACACACACACACACACACACACACACACACACACACACACACACACACACACACACACACACACACACACACACACACACACACACACACACACACACACACACACACACACACACGCACGCACACGCACGCACACGCACACGCACACGCACGCACACGCACACACACACCTACGCGACCCAACAGTCGGCCGGTGCGCAGCAAAGTCGATAACGGCACTGCGTGAGACAGAGACTGAATTTGACTCATTGGTGTTATAGTCGCAAGTCAACTCCAATGTCAACTCATCAATAATGCGATTATTCCTCAGGTTAGGAGAAGCCTGGATATATGAGGCAGCTTAAGGAATTTTACAGTAAGAAACGGTCCCAATAAACAGAAATATATCACTCTGGCAACACTCCCTGGTGCAGTGAAAATAAAGAGCCAGAAAACGAACAAACAAACTGTGCACGACAAGGAATACACAATGTACGATCATTATCTTGCTTTATACACCCCTCGCGTCAGCGCATCTAAAAACAGGTGAACGAACAAACCTAATCTCCATTAAGTGAACAAAATTATAAGCCCACATTGGTGTGGTGTTTAATGGCGCAAGTTCGAGGGATGGCCAAAGAGTGCCAAGCAAGTTATCAGTTGTGAAAGAATAAATGTATTGTTAATGGTAGATGCAATATGGCTGTAAAGGGGCCTAAAAATTTGTCACTGTAATGTGCATAAGAAATATAAGTACCGTGACTATTGATGTGCACTATGACTGCAAAAGAACAGTTAGAAAATTATAGTAGAATTTGTCACTGCAGGTACGCACTACTGCCTCACCGCGGTCCTCGAACGCAAATGTCCGACAGGCACATCCTCTACAAATATCTACTACCGCAGCAACACTTTCTGAACAGCGGATGTGCTTCAAATTGCTTGGGCTGATAACATGTGACAACACAGCATTATAAAAACCTAAAACTGCTCTGTTCTCAAACAACAGCTTTACGCCTAGAAACATTGCTAGATGGAAGGGAATGTGCTGTTTGTAACCTAATTTCTAACGACAGAAGAGTACATCACTTCGCCTTGACTTTGTTAGTGATGGCCAATTCCCCAAGTTTGGCTTAATTGCGTTGGAGCTTTGTTTCAACATCCCACGTACGTCGCCAGTAGATTCAATTTTCTTGCGCAGGTAGGCGTTCGAAAGTATAGGGCAAGGAATAGCAGTGCAAGTGTTGCTTGCGTTCGTTGCTAAGGGTGTAGCGATTTCATCTGCGAGCACGTTATCCTCGATTCCTTTATGGCATCGAGGCCACGTGTCTGGCCATTTATGGCCAGACACTCCAGCATACTACGACACCCCATCACGTATGATGTGCACAGAACTGACTTAAGCTCGTTGAGTACGGGGCTTTTGTGTTTACGAAGCGAGATTAAGGCTTTTAAAACGCTTGAGTCCACTGCCTTATGTAGCTTTAACTTTCGTACGTGCTTCACAGCAGAGAATACTTTCACACATCACTTTCGCTCGCAAACACGGTCGTTAGGAACTGTACTGCGTGCATACGACTTTCCCGCTCAGTGCGCTAAGAACGAGCAAGCCGCAGTGACGTACGCAACATTCGCGGTGCCAAATTTTATAACGAACGCACGCAAGACCCTCAAAATCAAGAACAATGTTTGCGAAAGGCCACGACGCGGCCTCCTTATGGTCCAGACTGCAGCTGATGCAAATACGTCCTAGTTAACGCGAAATGGCGAGTCCTACACCGCACGCGGTCCACGGTGCAAAGAAAATATAGCTGTGTCAAGCGGGCGACACGGCACAGCGTCATCGAGGCGTAGCGCGCGCATTAACGCAAGCAAATCGCGCCTGCGAAAAAAGATTGATTAAAAAAAAAAAGGCACATACGACGAAAACTACCACGCGCGACGTTTTTTGACGCCATCATGTCAGGACGTGGCGAAACGGTTTTCCTTTGGAGCAACGCATGCGCACGTTCATGCATGCATGCATGAAGGGCGTGAGCGCATTTCATTACGCCACCGAAATCACTCCGTTCCGAACTGACACGCTCCATGCTGGCACTGGAGAAGTTGCACAAGAAAAAAAAAAAAAAAAACATACGAGAAATACAAGGGTGTCGAAGGGTGCCCATGCCAACACCGCGACGGCGCGAGGAATACCTATGGCGCAGGTATTCCGTGGGCGCGCGCGGACAAGCGGGAGTGGGTGGGGGAGTGCGAGAGAAGGGTCGAGAGCAGATACGGGAGAGGAGAGCCCCACTATACCCTCTCGACAGACAAAAATTGGCCGCCGTTTCTCGTGTTTTGTTTTTCTTTCCTCATACAGCTTTTCGCTCTAGTTGACCGAAAGCAAGCGTTAACTTATAGCCAAGGAGCTTAGTTACAGACGCGCGTCGAAATAGCACGAAATTAATGGGATACATAGAAGGCAAAGAAGGAAATGTGGGTCAAGCAAGATTTGGTTCAGCGGTTTCTTGACTGGGTGTATATAGTGAGCACCATCGAGTATCAGCGCATCAGCAAGAACCCCCAATCGGCTGCGGTTGCCTTGACTAGAAGATACACCCCGCGGCAGTGCAGAAAACGCTCACTCAAATGACCCTCCAACGATCGTGATCAAATCAGCACGCGCTTCGCAGAGATTTCTACAGCGACGCGGTCCGCCCGGTCTTAATTTGCCTCCCTTGCACGAGTGGGGCGACGAAGCAGTAGATTTCCCGCTATCTTCGTCGTGCCTCTCCTTATCGAGCGTTCACGACCACTCGGAGTAGCGACAGGGGTCACAATGTTTTGTGAACGAAGCATGCTACGCGACAGAGACGCGCTCTTTTCTTTTTTCCGTGTCGCCTCTCGCGCGTCAGCAGTATTTTGTCCAACTGCATGACGAAAGCATGCCACCACGATGCAAGTCTATCAGTTACCCTTCCTATACCACATAACACTATCACATACATGACATCAAATACCACTAACACTGCAAGTTGATCGACCACGTTATCGCTTTACAGATTTACAGACACCTTGAAAACTAACGAATTCCTTTTTCATAAACAGCATGGTTTTAGGAAGGGCCTCTCGTGCGAGGCGCAGTTATTTGAATTCGCAACAGATCTACACGCTACCTTGAATTATAACTTACAAACTGATTGCTTCTTTCCCGATTTTTCGAAGGCATCGCGCATTGTCGCCTAATATGACAACTCTCCGCACTCAAATTGGAACGTCTTACCTTGTCACGGCTCCGTAACTGTCTAATTGTCAGCAGTTTACTATTGCAAATAACTACTCTTCCTCCGCCACATACGTTTCTTCTGGTGTACCACAGGGTAGCATCCTCGGTCCCTTGCTTTCTCTAACATTTATTAACGACCTACCACACAATGTGTCATCCACTATAAGGATATTTGCCAACGACTGCACAATTTATCGCACAATTAAAAGTTCAGATGATCATCTCATTCTTCAGCAAGACTTTGAACAAATTACTAGCTGGTGCACTAGATGACTAATGACCTCAAATACCTCAAATTGCAATGTAATGTCGTTTACCCGGAAGCCGACAACTCCGCCATATCCTTACCATATTAATAATTACGCGGTTCCAATGGCTACACAATGTAAGAATCTAGGAGTTCTATTCACACTGAATCTTTCTTGGTCAGAACACATGTCCATTTCAGCTAACGCCTCCCAATCGTTAGGGTACTTGAGGCGCATTAAGAAAAACGTCCCTTCTAGTGTTCGCAAGCTAGCTTACCTAACTTCTCGTTCGTCCCCAGCTCGAGTACGCGTCTCCGATTTGATCCCATCACCATAAATACTTCATTGAAACGCTAGAACGGATTCAGAACAGGGCAAGCCGCTTCACCTTAAACGATTACAGCGACCAGTCGAATGTAACACGAATGAAGCAAACTTTCATTACAATCTTTGAACACTCGCCGAGACATTGCCCTTTTAACACTGTTTCACAAATTCATTCACTCCACTCAAGCACCAGCATGCTTGAAACGACCCTACTCCACGTCACACAGACTTCATGATCATTTCAGCTATGCCCGCACTTACCGACCTACGCATGCATTTCATTACTCTGTTCTTTCTCGTGCCGTCAGATTTTGGAATTCTCTCCCGGATAGCATCGAATGCCTGTCTAACTACGATTAATTTCGTGACGCCTTGACCGACTATACGACTAATAAAATGTGAGGTTTTACGGTCATTCCACCATGCTTTCTTGCATGTGCACTATGTTTTGCACCTTATTGTCGCGTTAATACCGTTATGTCGCTATGTCGCGTTAGTACCGTTTTTTATCTTTAACATCGTATAACACTCTGATCTCGTTCATTACACGACTAGATTGAAAATACTCGGCGTGAGTAATTCCTTATTACTGTATTATCTTTGGTTTTTTTTTTTTTACTTTTGCACCTCGGCTGTAGTTAGTACAGTTGCATGTAAACTGCTACTGCTTTGTGTATGTCACATATTCTACGTATTTTGCATGCACTACCTCCCCTTACTCAATGCCTCAATTTGAGGCCAGTAAGGTATCTTGAAATAAACAAAAATAAAATAACTATTGACAAAAATTTCGCCAGAAACCACCTCACGATAAATGTCGACGGCAATGCGATTAGCATTGAAACAATGTAGCGACACGCCGCAATGACAACGTCCAAACGTGCACGCAAGCCGGGAGTCCTCTCTCGAGCTGCCCACTTCACACGCTGCGCCATCTGTCGGCGCCGCCGCGAAGAACGTGCGTGGCGCGAGTTCGATAGCGCCGAGCAGCGGATAGTTTTTTTTGCAGGATCTTTTTGCCAATGAAGTGCGGCACAGGCGCAATGGTCCACGCCCAGTTATCCAAATTTGGCTTCAAAGATTCACTGAGGAGCAGCACACACGTGACCCAAGTTGGTCCGACAGTTGGTTTCGAACTGTTCCATTGGCACAACAGACTTCGATGCGCTACCGATTAGACCACGGACTACCCACTCGTGCAATCCAAGTTGGCGGGGAAACTGTTACAGAGAGGCGAAAAGATCCCATCGCCGTTGTGACGTCACCGGCCGGTAATCGAACAATTGCAAAAATAGTAGTGTCTCAAGAAGGATGTGTTGCGTCGTCGCCTGTGTGCTTGCGAGTTCCTTTTTTTTTTTTTCGGGCAATGTTGGCTTCGAAATGCTTCACACAGTCAATGAAGCACAATACATACTAGGAACGCGAAGAGTGCACCGACTGTCATAGTCCCTGGGCTGCTTTGGGACGTCAATGAGACACTAAAGAGAAAAACATATTCCACCTGCATTAGTAAATTACCCGTCTGTAGCACCAAAAATGCCGCCCTTACCGCGAGATGAGGCTTGGTAAGGCGCAAAAAGGAAAGACGGGTGGCCATGCCGTACTAAACTTCTAACACCAGTTCACCGTGACGTCTTGGATTTTGACGGCGTCTGCTACGGCTTAGTTATATGTTAACGGGTAAAAATGGACTACGTTGAGTTCGAAAGGAGTGAAAGATTAAGCATGGCAAGTTTCAAACTTTTGTCGAGCCGACACGCTCCCATTACGAGAGAGAGAATGCTTTAAAAAAAAAATACTTTGAATCCGTGACGTCACACTGGCGTACCCGCGGTGGGGCTATGGCGCGGAATTAAAAAAAAAAAAAAAAAGGAACTTTGACCTTCATTTTGGCTTCTAATGATCAACCCATTATCCCAAAATCAACGAAAACAGTTTTAAAATGATTCTTTAGCAGTCTAAACTGACTTAGCGTTTCCTTTTTTAGTGTCGATTTAAACCCATGAATCAATGGCGGCTGCAAAACAGGGGAGGGGCTCTGACAACGTCATAGGCGAGAGAGAACCGAAAGCACAGAGTGAAGAACCGAAAAGCAGGCAGCAAAAGCAAGGAATCCCGAGAGACCTACGAGAACACGAAACGATGCACAACACGGGAAACCGCGCAAGAAGCGACCTCAACCAATTGGCAAGCCAGGCGCCCTTGGCACTGGCAGCGCTCAATAATACCCGGTGCAGAAGGGGCTAGAACGTTGCGGCGATTCTTCACTTATGCGCGCCGGGTCCCCCTCGTCCGTGGCCACAAAAGGCCTGTTCCATGAAAGACGGTACGACGACGCCAAGCACCGGAAGGGGGTAAGCAGACGCTGCGACCCGAAGACAAGTGCGCAACACGTGGACTGGTCGACGGCCTGTCCGCAAGCAGACGCCAGTTAGCTCATCTCGGGTTTAGCTCGCGCTGTGCGAGGACGCTACCAACGCTGCCGCATGCGGCCAAGTCCGAAGCGCCGGTGTCAGGTGGGCGATCAAACGGTGGCTTCACAACTTTAGCAGGTCAACCCCACCGGCGAAATACGCATAAGGCGACGTTACGGCTGTCCGTGACGGATGACTTTTAGTTTATCCGAATCATATGTTAAGCGTTCGCAAGCAAATGCAAAATGGCAAACAGAATTTTAAGTTACCAAAGTTTCGAGAACTAAGGCCGACGAGCTATTCTGCATAGGGTAGCGTTACGATGTATAAACGAGGACGTGTTGAAGATGTGCTACAATGTGGTTAGAGACAACCATTATCGCGCATCATTCGATTATAAGCACGAAAAAAAAGCTATCACGATGGCGAAAGGGACGCGAAACAACTTCGCGGTAGCAATGTCGCCCCAAATATCCTGTGCGTGGCTGCACAATGAAAACGTCGTATGAAGAGTCTACTAGTTGGCAGAGCACCGAGAGCAATATTTGCATTTGCGTGCGTTGCTGAGGGCTACAGGCAGGCGGAACTGCATCTCTCGTGCCCAGAATTATGTTTCGCATGAACCCCAAACGATAGCATCGGCACTCGGCTGCCGCTTCACAGCACTCCTATATATCAACACGCGATGAAAAGCGCTAAATGTATATGCACCGGCCACTCAAGCCGCGTGCTCGCGAGCTTATTTTTCATTCCTTCCTTTCAGCCGCCTTTCTTATTCTGGCGGACCCGAGACACTTGCGTGTGCCTTCCCCCTTACGCTTATTCCGGTGCCCCGCTTCATTCTTCCCGAGGATCTCCCACACGTCGAAAGAGTAAGCGGCGCGTCGGCAGAAGACTTCCGTGTGCATTTCCTACCGCGCAGTTTTCCTCTCTCCGCAGGCCCGATAACGTCGAAGTATACCGTTTATGGCACAATGAGAAGTCCAGTCGTCGCGCTCGACGCTGTCGAGAAAGCGAAACTGGCGAAAGAACGGCGCGGCAAGGGCGAGCGGAAGAAACCTCCAAGGGCGAAGAGGCGAAGCTGATGGCCGCAGCTGCAGGAAGTGAGGGAAGCCGCCGCCGACGCGCACGCTCGACCGTCCCCCGAGAGGTGAGCGTGCAAAGATTAAATCAAGCTTCGCACCAAGCGGCGGGGAGAAAACTATTAGCAATAACGCCGCAGCGATTCGGCCGCAACGGCGCTGCCCATTCATCGCCGAGGCGACCTCGATCCGACAATGCGCGAGCCGACAATGAGCGCCCAGCGGCGCACGCACGCACACGTGCGTATGCGCGGCGCTAAGGCGATTTCCCAAGCCGCCATCTTCTCCGCGCGCACGATGCTGCTGAAGACAGTGGGGGAGGCCGCACGTTACGTCAGCCGGCGCAGACACGGCCAAACCCCCGTGTAGGGCTGCACACACACACATGCCCAACAGCGGCGCCGTGTCGTCACAAGTTTGGGGTGCATTCTCTTTTGCTCGTGCACCTACACGTTGTGCCGCGAGCCACGTATACAATTACCGATTTCACCCTCATCACTGAATCCTGGGCGCCGCTGAGGAACGGTTTTACGTTTCCAAGCTATACAGAATAGCATAGAAGTGACGGCGCCGCGGTAAAGATCTCCGGCTTAATCTCGAGCTGCTGTATTCTTAAAACAACTGACGAAACAAGTGACAAGCATTTTGCTGCATCCCAGGTACGAGTATAAATGCATTATTTTACTACGCCATACGTATGAGTCTATGCGGAATTGAGCAGGTCACCCTCATCACTGCGCAGTGCAGTAAACCTGTCGCCTGTTAGAGCAGGAGGCAAGCGCGTTCGAGGTAGGCAGATGATTAAGTGGCGTGGTGGGATCAGGAAACCTGAAGGGCTTAGAAAGTAGCCAAACTGACGCGAGGCAGGGGTAATCGGACGTCGCTAAAAGAGGCCTCCGTCCTGAAGTAGGCACGAAATAGGATGCTGCTGCTGCTCCTGATTATGATGATGATGATCCCTTAACCATACAAAAACTAGCACAAAGAAGTCTAGTCGCTCATTATGTCAATAAACCGCCGTCGCCACGTAAAACGTTGCGACGGCGTAGGTCCCGAGTGCCGGAAGTGACGGGCGGGGATGCGGCCTCAAGACGTCGTCGAGTTCGAAAAACATTTTTTGACGGCGATTTGGAAAATCTCTGCCGTAGACATTGACGCCACACTTAGCGCTGGAAGCATTGTAGAGTTGCTGCTCACGCATTTCCTTGGCGGTCTGGTCGTATGTTTTCCATCGCCTGCGCGCTATTGCAACCGACAGGGATATACAACCGAGCCGGTACTACACACGCACACACACACACACACACACACACACACACACACACACACACACACACACACACACACACACACGACGATGGTAGGGTTGATAATATCGATGAACAATTAACCAATCGATTAGAAGCATCCCGCAAAACTATTATTCATCGTTGTCCACATTTAATTTAATCGACTGAATCGATTAGACATGTCCGATTAATCGTTTTTCAGAGTGACAGGAGTGATGGAAAATTTTCGAAATCGTACTCGATCGGCGGAGCACAAGCAGTGACTGTGCGGTGCCGCAGTAAAGCGAGTGTCGACTGTTTTCGCGAGTCCCGAGTGATGCCGAGCCGGCTGCTTCCCACGCCGCCCGAAGACGGAATCTTGAAATGTCCTCGCAGTTCAAGGCATACCATAGCAACTCAGCCGCCGATCATCGTGTCACTCCCAGTCCACTAAAGACGTGGCACAGCATTCGCGCCGGTTTGGAGCATGTATTTGACATAACGACGGAGTTCATGACGATTCCAGCAAATCTACAGCTTCCGAGCGTCTATTCTCGCATGCTGGTTGTGTGGCCATCAAAAGAAAGTGTCGGTATCACCCAAACATCTCAGCTAATTGACATTCCTTCGCTCTGTAGAAAAGAGCATGTGGCTTAACACCCTAAACCAGTAATTTTCTTTTCCTCTGTACATATCGCAATTTTTTGCATAACGCAGTTCGACTTCACGTTTCACGTTTGCCATTTTTTTTTATTTCTCGTTTAACTGTACTGTACAGGGATTCTCTAGTGCCATTTATACTGTTTAATGCTCCTCAAAGTGCCACTTTATAACATATATTGTTTATCTTTTCGAAGGCCAGTAGGGCCAACTCTACTAAGTCTTTAGCAAATTAGAGATTATTCATCAAACTTTACACACTTGTATTTCTAACTTGGTTCCACCTCTCAAACATTAAGATACGGTCCCACGAAATTAGTTATGGTTCAACCTTTTTAAGGTGTCGGGCAAAAATCTCGATTAATCGAATAATTAATAAAAATACAGCATCGAAAGCGATTAATCGATTAAAGGTTAAAATTATGAACGATTAATCGTTAACAGAATAAAAAAATTAATCGACCATGCCTAGCTGCTGTCTACAACGGAATTTAGAACCGAACAAGTTTCACTAAAAACCCACACGTAACAACGCATTTCTACCAGATGTATTAACGAAGAGTAATTCGTAACAAGAGGCCAGCGGAAAGAGCTTTATTATTATTATTATTCGATGGCACATTCGATCCAGCGGACTTAAGCAATTGTGCGAAAAATCACTTCGAAATACATAGGTGTTCCACATAAGTACGTCTGTCTGTCCGCACTACGTGAGGAATACTTCCAAGAAAATGAGTAAGTGGAACACTGATGCTCTCGGCGGTAAGTCTGCGGCAAACGAGAAAACATCTACGATAAAGAGAGAGAGAGAAGGCAAGCACAGAAAACGCAGCGAGATGAGCTTCGGTCTGCTACCCTACCCGAGGTGTAATGGGAAAGGGAGTAGAAAGCGGCAGAGAGTAAACACTGCGTACATGTAGGAGGACTATAAACGACACTGGCAACAAAACTCCGTGAAATAACTCCGCAGCGCAGACGATGTGAATCTGCCGATGCGACATCCTACAGCACGTCTGAGCTGGTAGATAAGAAAACTACGCAAGCGAAAGCGTTGGAAACCAGTCGAAAACATGCTGAAACGGACGCCGGAGGCCAACGGAACGTGCGCAAGCCTGTCCGAGGAATGTCGATTGGCGTCAAAAGGAAACCAAAAGCGAACCGAATGATATTGAAAGCGACTCGGGAACAAATCAAGGAGGTTGCGAACCGTTCTGCCCATGGCCTGTGCAGATTTTTCTATATTTCTGTCCCAAAAATCGGCTGATAACGCCCCCCCCCCCCCCCCCCTTTACCACTCAAAAGTTTTCCTTTCCTGTAAGCTTTCGTGAGCGATCACAGGCGTTCCCTATAGAGCGCCGCGACCCTGACGTGTCACCAGATTACTCAAACTAACGATGCCAGAAAAGAAAAATACTGAAAAGTACCTTGGCTTACTCTCCTTGATTGGAATACCCTCCAAAGCGGGTAACATCGGTAAGCAGCGATCGCAGTATATACGCAACGCCCTTGTGAACCGAGACACCCAGAGACAGCTTTTGCAGAGGGCTATTAGTCGCGGGCGTACATCGGGAGCTGAGTACTCGCACGAGGAAAGGGCCGAGCACTTGCAAGCAGCGCGAAAGCGGGGCTATCAGTAACACACGGCGCATCCGCACGGGCACGACCGAGCGAGGGTCGGCAATGAAATGGACTATTTGGTACAGTACACCGGCTGTAACAGCGACCGAGTTTGATAGCGGGCCGGTACGGACGTGCCTGCTGCCCCGCAAGGCGACTGGACACGTGTACTAGACGTCCGTCCCGCGCAGCGCCGCCGATCGCGCACTTCCCACTTTCGTCGGCCACGCCGCGCGTTATTACACGCTCGCAGCACGCCGAGATAAAAGCGCTTCGAGTGCCATAAATAACGGCGGCAGCGCGTACACGCTCCACGAGGCTACCGCGACAACGCGCGCAGTTATATATAACAGGGTGCAAGTGCTTTTCAATATGCGAGTCCATCGGGTCGACAGGTGCACTGAACTCGCAAACAGGGGGAGTTGCTGCTGCGGTGCTCGCGGGCGCGTCGAGGAGCGGGATGCCGCGAGATCACGAGCATCGTGCGTGCTCGTGCCCCCGAGTGTATATAATTCGGAGGTAGTACATGTGAATGCCGGAGAGACGCGCCAGCGAAGGTGTGACGCCTGAAGAAACTTTCCGCGTATTGTCTGGGTCATAGGCGCAAGAAAGCAAGCCTTATTAGTCGGGCATTTCAGAGCTTGCACTGATCAGTGTAACTGGCGCTTGCTTTTCTCAAGACGGCTCACTTCTGAACGTGAAATGCTTTGAGCTCTCGTCGTCGGCGACCTTCAAGTGACCTTGAGCCAAAAGCCAGAGCCGTTATCCGGACACTCAAACGAGAACATCCGGCCAACCACCCAAAATATTAAAAAATGCGTTCTCTGGCCCCCAACCCTTTTGCCCAGGACCGCATTATATACGCTAGTTACTGCCCAAAAAAGGTACAAAAATATTGCTTTCGAGTACTCCCTAATGCTTGTTCACAATATCGCTCAAGCCGTAACTTCTAGCATGCTGAAGTTTTACTTGTCATTTCCAATAGCGACGTTCAAAATGCAGATACAGAGCACCATACACTTCACTGTCACCTTTCGGCGCTGAGCGCTGAACGTCACACGTTGCGTTTACGAAAACCTTTCACACACAGCTCCCAAATTCCCCTCCCCCCAAACACCTACACGCGCACACTTTCTCTCTCTCCTTCCTAAAGAGTGACATATTCTTGGTTTTGTTGCGCCTAGACACATACGTATTGAGTAGCAAGTCGGTAAGGAGGAGGATGGGGGCACGACAAGAGGAAGCCACGTACCAGACTGCGGGATGTTGCAACGCACTAGACTCAGAACTAAACCGAGTTTCCGGTGGCGAAAGGAGCTTGTTACTAGTCATAACCCTATTCTGAGAATGTCTCGGTTGCAGAACACTGGGGCGAGAATATCCTGACCTGCAATATTGCAGCAATTTTTTTTATCGCTTTCTTTCTTCCGGAAGCAGCTTCAACAGGCAGAAAGGGGGCGGGGGATGAAGTACACCACGCGCTCGCGAGCACGCATAAGGAGCAACACGAGGAAGCGCACGTATATAGTGCGCTCGTTCTCGGTATTGGTATACATCTCTCTCTCGCTCTCTCTCTCTCTCTCTCTCTCAAACACGCACGCACACACGCAGACGCGCGCGCGTACAGAACCAGCGAAGCGCATCCCTCAAATAGCGGACGGCACGGGCAACGAGCGTGGAGAGGGCGGGGGGTTCCAGCTCCGAATTGCCACTCCACCCACGCGCGGCTCTTGAGTCAGACGCCAGCACTAACGCGAGGGCGGAACAGCAGTCCGGTCTGCTCTACAAGGCGCGCGAGTTTGCTCGTGCTCAAGGGAGAGGGAGAGAGCAGGATAGTGCCGACCGGAACACCAGGCGCTGGAGGAGAATGAAGAACACCCGGCGGCCAGACACCGCGGCGGCACGGTTTTGTGCGCGAATGCATCCCGGAACAGAACGGCGCAATTGCTGCACTGCATGTGCGCGCAGTCGCGGTACCGCGAACCCACAGCGACGAGGCGTCACTGCCCTCGCCTTTAGAGGAGTACCGACCAGCTGTTGTATGGACGGATGAAGTTTCATTTCATTCATGTGCCTAAACTGTGCCGCTCTTTGCATAACGTGTAATGCGATGCCGTTTGTAGTGAGGTATGCTTAACATATCCGGTCGATTAATATCCGCTGCCCAGTAATGGGCCAGGGTCGTTACAGGAACAACAAAGTGGGAACTGTACACAGGCAGACAAAAGGTCATGTGCTGAAGCCACGACAGCGACAACAATAAAAAGCACACACACGGACAATGGTTTATTTGTATGTGTATGCTTATTTGTGTGTACGTGCGTGCCTTCTTTCTATCAGTGTCTGTACGCTTTTTTTTAAATTCTTTCTTGTGGAATACCAAAGTGTCCAAACTGCAAAGTGGAGCTGATCGTACAACAGAGGTCACGGAAACGTTGCAGACAAAACACTCGTTTAAAAAGTTCACGGAGGTCAGAAATATTCCACCCGACCGTGCAACGCGTCCGCCACAACAATGCACGTTCAGTTATTAACAGGACAGTGGTCAGTGAGAGAAAGAGCAAGGGGATTTAGATATATTAGATTTACACGGCAACCACATACCAGCGAGCACGGCACGGTATATACGTGTGGCGGTTACGGTTTCGGTACCTACCGGTAGCGTGTTCCGTCTTTTCTATGCACTATTTAAGTGGCTCTCATATATGAATAAAAGCATGAAACTTACGTTCGATGAGTGGTAGCATCTTTGCTTGCTTGGTAGCCTAAATTACTTTACACGCACGATGCCTGACGTTAGATGCAGGTTTCCAAGTGCTAAACCGCACGTTAACGTGCATGTGCGCTGCAGTGCCTCGCGGGTTCGCGAGCATGCACGATCTCACAAAGCGGAAACTCTTGGCAGCAGGATAACAGCTGTCTTCAGCCCTAACAGTGTCGAGCGCCGTAGGCTGAAATGCACTACAAAGCAGGCGTCGAAAGCAGCACGAAACGTACGTGAATGTTTACACGCGGGCGAACAAACGCGAGAACACGCAGCGGTTTGCTTAAACGTTCGGTGGGTCAAAACACAAGAGTGCTGGGAAGCTTCGCATCTGCTTAAAACGCTTGCCGCGTGCGCATGCATGCGTCTTCGGTAAAAGAATTGGCGGACCGACAGGGCAAGGCGCCCCAATTACTACGAGGCACGCGGAAGAGAAAAGGGGGCGCAGAAACCACGCAAGTAAAATGCCACCATACCGTGGCCAAGGCTTGGAGAAAACAGCAACTCCGGTTCTTAGCATACGTATACACGGTTTATAGTGAGACACTATAATGACGCCGGCTATAACCACCGGAGGTGTCGCGGCGCCGAAGCGTACGTCCGAACAAGGTAAATGACTCCAAACAGCGCAAAATCATAGGACGACGTCTTCGACGCAGGCGCACACCGGCACCCGAATGAATAAAGACAGGAATCAAGGAGAAGAAGAGGAACCTAGGGGCCCGATTTTCGTTAGTCGCAACCATATGAAGCCCACAGATAAATGAAAGCCATGGAAAGCACAAGCGAAGCCATTCGTAGTTTTTAATTGAAGCGTAGAAATGTTAAGCTAAAAGGAAATGAAAGTGGACGAAAAAAAACTACTTGTACACAGCAGTCACGCACGGGCGCGCTGGGCCGTAATGTCATCTGTCGAACACGGTTTCGCCATTCCGGAAGCATGCATCGTTCGCGACTCTTGTGACGAGTAGCGAGGTGCCGCGGCGCATCGAATCCGCCGTCGGACAAAGAAAACACGTCTGCGCTATCGAATCAGCTTCCCTGCGTATACGACCGACAGAACAGAACCGACAAAACGCCGTCCGGCGAACGATATCACACATACAGCTCGAGTGACAGCATCCACGCTTCGCGGCGCTGGCAACGCAACTTTCGCAAAGCTAAAACAAACGTCGTACGGCGCGAGAAAAACGTGCTGACAAGACACGAAAACGAATGACTGAATGAATAAACTCCTAGAACGAGCAAGACTGAGTCACTGCATAAAACGCAGCTATGCACACATTTTAGCACTAAATACTAAATGTGGCAGATTGTGTAACACCCCCCCCCCCCCCCACCCACACACACAGACACACCTTTAATGTAGAAGAAAATGTAAAGAAAATGAACCGCCGGAATGCATATGCGAACGAAACAAAATCACTATTACGTTACTGCTACTGCTTTGTGACAACGAGCATAAGAGGCTACTAAAAGGGAAGGGCACCCTTCATGCCAACATAGCGTATGACGTTGAACGTCGCACTGAACGAAGACGAGGCGAGAACGTACAGTATTTCTGCTTCGAGTTGGCTACGGTATACAGTAGAGTTCAACACACGTATCCCTACATCACGTGTTTTACATTTTCTCGAGACAATCAACCTGCGTTGTGCTCAGTGCTGAGCTTGGGAACCGCGTGGTGCAAACAACGGCTACTTGAAGTGACAGAGCGCGTATAGCTTAAAGAAGAGAACACGCAACTGAACGGCACCCACACGATCACGTCCACGTACAGTCATTTTCAAAAGTTCACAAGCCACAGCGCGGGTGACCTGGCCTATCGCCGGGTAGCGTGCTGACACCTATGGTGGAACGTTCGTTGGAGGCCCTGGAGGTTGAGATGGGGCCGCGCTCATTTCGCTCCCGAGCTTCAGAGCGCCAGACATACTGCACGAGTATACTGCAAACAAGTGCCGGCGACAGATCCTGCCACTTGCGGAAGCCGCGGCTTCGGAACTTCTAACAAAGACTGTACTTCTATTTGCATCTGCGTCCCTGGCGAGGTGCCAGTAAGCGTTGCAAGCGCATACTATATACTACAGTGACGAAGCGGGGAAAAACACTAGTGGCGTAGCGATACGCGCGTACCGTACCATGTGCATGATCGAGTCGAGTCACCGTGGTACGCGTGCCAGGTAGACGACAGGCGACGGAGTACGGTACGAGGAGGTACAAGGTGGTCGCGGTGCACTGGGCCGGCTTTGCGTGCCGGCTTTGGTAAACCACGCACGTGCAACCAACAAACACACTGGAAGTGTGGCGCGGTGCTTTCTGCAGCGGCTTCAGGGGGGGGGGGAGACCGTCAGAAGAGGATACACGAAGCACCCATCCTGGCACAAGGCACGTTACATACGACAGCGTCGCGAAAGCGACAACGGCCACGGAGCTTACAAAACGACAAAACCAGGAAGGTGCGGAGTTATCAGCCGTGAGCTATCGGCACGGGGCGTGTTGCGTTGTCGTTGCGGCGCCGCTGCCGCCGTTGTTATCCGACACCGCCCTCCCGCAGACTTCCACCGACGACCACCATTACACCGGCAGTGCGCCCTCTCCCCATCGGCGACGCGCACATTTAATGCGCCCATAAAGAGCTCGAGCGAGGCGGGTGATAAAGGCTAATAAAGCAGCAGCGCCCGGCGGCGCGTTTGGGATCTGAACCGAGGCACGCGCGCTTGGTTTCGCACGGCAGAGGCGTTAGCGCCGCCGAGCCACGCCACCGACGCGGGAAGTGCGTGCGCCTGCGTTCTCCTGCCTGGTGCAGCTGTGAGTGAAGGACGACGGGGCCGCAGGAAGACTTTTCCGCGGCAAGCAGCAACTTCCGTTTTCCGCAGC